>NW_022475342.1:5296-139470 GCF_009193585.1 Aspergillus caelatus | reverse complement strand
AGTTGTGTACTTTAACTGATACTGTAATATTGCCCCGTGTACATCTACAGTCTGTACTTTATTATCATTGTGATAGGCTTCTTGGAGATTGAATATTCCTCCAAGATAGTGTCAGTTGATTGATAGTATGCCCTGTGGTATCACCTCTAACTACACTTTTCAGGACGTTGAAGTCTCTAACATTCAGCAAAATTGTATAAAGTAATAAGAAATCACATCAAATCCCTCAAATAAATAGGCTCTAGTTGATCATATCACTCATGTCTACCACATCGCTGGTGGCATCATTCTAGACGTACAGCACAACATCGTCTGGTATAAGATGTCACGCGTGACCGTATGATAATTGGTCTACTGTTGAAGATTCAGCTTCTCCGTGGATTGAGAAACCTCCGCTACCCCGTCGGCAGAAGCAGCCTCCTTCTCCTTTTGCTCCTTCTTCTTCTCCTTCTTGGCCAGCTTCTCAGCCTTCTTGGCGGCCTTCTTCTTGGCTTCTTCCTCCTTGACCTTCTTGGCCTCCTCGTCGCCAAACATATCACGCCACTCGTTGGCCTTCTCGGGCTTAATGTTGCTGAACAGGTACTTGGCCTTGCCAATCTCGTGGTTCGGCTTGACAGTGTCGGCGTTCCAGCGATCAGGAATCAGGATAGCCTCGGTACGGAGGATCTCGTTGATACTGGCGGCAGTTTCGGGCATGTAGGGGGCGAGGAGGGCGGACAGGAGGTGGATGAGGTTAAGAGCAAGGCCGATCACAGCAGCGCACTTGGCCGGTTCATTCTCGGCGAGCTTGTTATCGAGGCTGTTGGACTGGAGGAATAGGTTACCCTTCTGGGAGATGGTGAGGACGGTGTCAATGGCGGCGCGGATCTTGACGGCATCGAGTTGCTGGATGTACTGGGTGAGAAGTTCGTTGACTTCCTCCTTCCAGGCGTCGAAGGCAGGGTCAGTATAGGCGGTGTAGTCGGGCACAATGTTGTCGTAGTTCTTGGAGTTAACGAACTTCACCACACGGCTGACGAAGTTGCCCAGGTTCTTGAGGAGAATGTTGTTATTCGAGCTGATGAAGAGGTCCCAGTTGAACTCGCTGTCGCCAGTCTCGGGACGGTGAGAGAGAAGGTAGTAACGCCATACATCGGCAGGGATGCCAGTCTTCTTGGCCGAGTCTCCGAACACACCAATGCCGCGAGACTTGGAGAACTTGCCACCCTCATACGTCAAATATTCGGTGGTAGAGAGGTGGTGGACTTTGAGCCACTTCTCCCGAGTACCGATTTCAGTACCAGGGAACATGACGGAGTGATAGGCAACGTTGTCTTTTCCAATGAATTGGTAGAGCTCGACTTCCTCCGGGTTGCGCCACCATTTCTCCCACTGGTCGGTGTAGTTTGCGGTGATGGACACATAACCAATGCAAGCATCGAACCACGAGTAGATAACCTTCTCTTCGTAGCCTGGGAGAGGCACCTGGGTACCCCACTTAATATCTCTAGTAATACTGCGCTCTTGCAATCCCTTCGTCAACCAGGAAGAGGTGATATCCTTTCCGTTCTGTGACCATCCTCCCTTTGTCGAAGACTCGTCGAAGAACGCCTGGATCTCAGGTTGTAATTTGTCCAACTTCAGGAAGATATGTTTCGTATCCTTCTTCACGGGGGTGGCACCGTCGAGCTTGCAGCGGGGCTTGATAAGATCCAATGGGTCCAGGAGCTGACCGCACAGATCACATTGATCACCATAAGCATCAATATACTTGCAGTGCGGGCATTCACCCTGGATAAAGCGGTCTGCCAAGAACGACTTGTGCTCCTCACAGTATAATTGTGTTGTTACGTGCTCCGACAAGAAACCGTTGTCGTGAAGCTTAAGGAAGATATCCTGCGTAATCTTAGTCTGAAGCTCGGTGGTTGTGCGGCCGAAGATATCAAAGCTGATGTTGAACCATTTGTAAACTTCGGCATGGAGGGTATAGTATTTGTCGCAAAGTTCCTTGGTGGTCATGTTCTCTTGGATGGCTCTCGCTTCGGACGTCGTGCCGTACTCATCGGTACCTGAGGGAGCGGGACAGTCAGCATGACTGTGGCATAGGGCAAGGTTTGATAGTGTTCGCGGGATAGCATAGAGGACTTACCGCAGACATAGAGGGTGTTGGCACCACGGCCACGACCATATCTGGCAAAGACATCAGCCGACAGAGTCGAACCTATCAAATTGCCCAGATGAGGAACATTGTTCACATATGGCAGAGCGCTAGTGACGAGGAAATTGCGCTTCCCGGATTCAGGGAGAATGGGTTTATTTTGTTCCGTCATGTTTCCAGCCGATCAGAGGACGTGAATCTCTCTCAATGGTGAGTGGGTTGTGGTGTCCTCAAGGTAGTCAGGGGAAGACTGGGGTTGGCAGAAATTGGGGTTAGTGGGAGGAGAAAGCCAAAGTAGTGTGCGGGAAAGAAGATAAGCACTTTCAAACATCCAAAGTCTTTTTGCCCCGCAAAGGCAGATGACTCATGGAATTTATTGCTGGAAACCCCTCCATCGAACGGTGGCTGACTCAGCATGTTTTTCTAATTAACTATATCTACGCCCTACAAATGATCAATCTATTCCATACTTGGGGTACAATGATTTCTAATTAGGTAATTTGAATTGTTTTGAATTTATGATAGAATAGTATTGTGTTATGTGAGCTACATTGAACATTAGTTAAGCTCCACATCACTTCGATGCCATCTCGGCACCAGGAATCTCCATACAGAGCAGACTACATTCCTGCGAAACCCCCAGCAATGATAGGAGCTTCGTAGAGGCCCACACGGGATACACTGCTGCACGATTCGTGCTAAGCGTGTTCTTAATTTACCCTGTAGATCAATTGACTCAGGGCCAGCTACATTGTGGAATACGAGTCTATACCCAATCCGGAAGGATATTATCGACTGCAGGCTTATATCCGAGGTGGAAGCTGTGCCTTAATTTAGGGGTTGAACGTGTCATACGGATTGGTTTTTAGAGATCTAGAGCAGAGGATTTATTACCGAATGTTTGATGTGCTTACATTTTCTATCTTTGGTAAAAAGGCGAGAGTGCGAGGTTCTACACGGAGTACTATGTATTACACAATGTCGATGTTCGTTCATGTTAGGGCAAAAAGTGAGAGCAAAAGGCATGGTCATGGTGGTGAGATGAGGAAAGAAAAAGTAAAAAAAGATGTTGACGAGAGTGGGATTTGAACCCACGCCCCTTTCGAGACTGGAACCTTACTCCAGCTGAGAGATTATTAGTGATACGTTCGATAGGGTATCAGAGATATTAGTGGTACTAACCGCCTTGGACCGCTCGGCCATCTCGCCTATTGGTTAAATAGTTTTTTATTATTTGTGTATATCAAGCAGAATTTTGTCGTACATGTTTTTCAGCCCCATGTATGTGAGATGTTTAAGCTATTCGTACATATGCTAGATACCATGTCTTTGTCTTTCTGGTGCCCACGGATCGTCCCGTCTAGTTCGATTTCCATCTCTAATTAAGCGAAGCTCCTCAAGAAGTTCCTTTCTAGCGTAGTAGCGAAATAACCCCAATGATTACATTCTGTGTATAGGCCTGCCTTTACCAGTTAGTACAATGCAGGCAGCTATACAATGTCAGTCATGGCCCTGACAATGTCTGCGACTGCTTGTGTATCATACTCCGCCGTGTGGTATAGGGCAGTGTCCACATATCTCGACTGACTTTTCAGCAGCCTTGTATGAGTTGCCTCGAGGGTCATAGATGGCCACCCTACTGGCAAAAGCTTCCGACATAAGCGCTGCAATATTAATCGTGTTGAAATTCTTGCATGGTAAATGGCTCCGGCGCTCCACTATTACTTCGTCCATGCCAGTGAGTATCCTCTGGAAACACTGCATATCTTGAGCGCTATACCAGCTGAATATATTGACTTTATCGGGACTGTAGCCTAACTTGAGGATGTATCCTCGGATCTGCGACGGCTTCATTCCATTTGTTCGGTAACTTTCGTACAACCGGACAAGAAATGGGCCCATATTTGCTCCAGTGTATGGAGTTGCAGCTTCAATGGTTTCACTGAGCGATATTCCATAGTTAATGTTTGTGCTCAGAAGTGTTTCGCCGTCCATTTGTCGGATAGACACCTGCAACGGTATGGGCGATTTTGCTCTGATGGACAAGAACTCGAAATCAATAATCAATTAGCCTGGGGGCTTTCCAGGAGATACTTTTTAAGGAGCGTAAGTTCCCGCTCACAGTAGCTTCTGGGGGAAAGATTCCATTCGTGCTGTAAATTCCCCTTGTTATCCATTTTTCGTTCCGTGCTGCGGCTCGATGCGATTCGTAAGATTTCTGCCGAGTGTATACCGCAGTAGCGTGAGTTTGCAACTTTCGACAGAGGACAAGTATAGAATTCACATCTAGGTTTGTTGTCCACTAAGTGCTCCCCTAACCGCAAGAGGAGAAAGAGCGAGTTCCGTTTCATTAGATTACGCCTTTTCATCTTTGCGGTCATATTCCCATGTCTCTCAATATCAACAAGATACTCTCCGGCACTATCGTCGTCTTGGCTTTGCCCAGTGTGCTCCAGGAGCAAAACTTGCCTGATCAGGTCACATGGTATATCCGATTCAGAGATTGTATGCTTCAACGTAAAATCTCCTTGGCGCAGATATTCAAATGGCCGCTTCCTTAACGGGGTGTTCGTGAATGACCCTCTTGAGCCGCGTAAGCGAATTTGGTTAACCAAGACTGAGAGGTCGCTATACACCCCAACAACCGGTGTAACCGGTGCTGTGCGTCTATAAGTGGCATGGAGAATGGTATCATAGAGCGTCCAGGTTGCAGAGAAACGGCGTGGTCTCCATTTGGGGCTTTGGGGGCCACAGAGAAATAACATATCAACATCTGTAATATGTAAAACTGGTGAAGCATGAAAATTAGAGAGATTATTCTTCAGGAATTCATAATACAGCCTTTTCGTATGATCTCGGCCGTTGGCAGCGACGTGATCAGTTGTCCAGCCTTGAAGGAAGTACTGATCAGGAGCAGAAAAACGTAAAGTATTATGACCCCGCATTGATAAAGCCAAGGGAAGCAGAGTTGCCACATTATCTTGAAATGAGAGAATGGCACCCCATTGTGTCGGTGCGCTCGCATACGGCTCATCGTTGTCCAATCCAACTCTCACTGGTATAACTTTCAAGCTTGTCACTCGCTTTCAACAATTCTCGGCATACTATCGCTGCGCAGTTCTTCAAATCTTGGCAGTAGACACATGTATTTCCGTGATGCAAAGTAGGGCATACATCTTCCTGAGCCAGGGTTGCCCAAAGATCGATACTTTCATCGCACATCCTCGGGGACAGGGCATATAGAGTCTTGCTGATTTCAACCACAGAGCGTGTCTCATATGGATAGTTCATCCCGTCCTTCGTATATGACTCTATTTCCTGTGTCTTGAAGGATACATCGCTAAGAACGCTGGGTGATTCTGGCTCGGTTGGGTGACCCGGATGGGAAAGTTTTTGTCCCATGCCAAGGAACTTGTAAGCATCATCGAGTGTATATAGACGGCCTTTCTTACCTGATTCTATTCCAACAAATGGCAGGGGGTGGTGAATTGGATGGACCTACGCCAGTAAGCATTGGGGGCAGCACTTTTATTGCACGGGAGCCTACTCTAATCCAGTCGCTTTTAGTTATTATGCCAAGTTCGACCATTTTCCGACGTGTGAGACGAAGGTTTCCAGGCTGCTCGTAAATAGACGGCGGGGCTAGAACATTCATCCGACTGTCTGGTAGGGCTTTTAAGGAATTCTCCCTATCTAACCATCGTCTGAGTGACCGTGGTTGGATATTGAACCTGGCTGCTGCAGTTTTGACAGATATTGGCTTCAGCTCGTTGGTATCGATGTCAAGCTCTTTTGTCTCTCGGTAGTAGGAAATAACTCGGAGCTTCTCTGCTGCTGTGTGCCTTCTCCTTGTACGCCTGGTTATGCTGATCGCCGGCAGGGTATCTGCTCGCTGTGAATTCGTGGAGAGAGCAACCTCCGCGGTGGCGTCAGATGGGACTTCTCTTTTTGTTATAAAATCGGAGTTGTCGGCCATGATTTCAACGGATAGATGGCTGCTCTGGTACAAGACCCTTCATGGGTATGTGGGGGCAGATTGAGTCCTTATTCAGTACCAGTGGAAGAAGAGAAAATATCAACTGCCTGTAGGGCTCTGGTAAGCGTAGTAGTCACATGAGCCCTAGCAGTTTCTGCATAAGTGGCCCTCTGCTGCTGAACATTCACCTTCTTGGTGGCTGAGAAGTCACTAAAAAGAGAAGCAATCTTGCTGCTGTTGTAACTTAGCCACGGGTGGTAGAGAGTAATTATAGCCTTATGTACAAGGCAACTCGGGTTTGTACATTTTCATATTGTATGTCATGGTATCTTACTATCCTATGATTCCTATCGTACCTTTTTCTTTTTCTTTTTTTTTTTTTTTTCTTATTGGCAATGAGCACTCCTTTGGGGAAACAATACACTAATAGTAACGCATTGGCTCTTTAGTGTGTAGTAGATAAAGAAGATTTGGATATATATCTTGTCTGGTTGGTGTAAAGACAGGACTTGGAGGACGAATCTGTATTAACAAAATACACTTCGGGCAATTATTCCCATGAGTTTAAGGAATTTGGGTATGCTACAGGAAGTCCTGAGCCTTTCAGAGCTTCCTTGCATACACGCTATCATTTTTTGTTTATTCTATGACTCCTTGGCAACTTGAGATTAATGGGTCCAGACTTTGCTGGACATATTGTCTAGTATTATTACGTTATCGAGTACAACGGTTATCAAATAACTCATTGTGAATATATAATATATATGTTGAAGACACAAGTGCCACAAAGAGGACCACCACAAAAAGTATGGATAATTGCCATTATTATACGCAAATTACAACTATAAGGGAAGTAAAAACTCAACTTGAAGGATTGAAGACATTAAGAATTATGGTTTAAAATCACCAGGTAAAAAACATTCCATCTTCGTGTGAAGAAATTCGGAAGACGTTGTGATGACATAGCCCCTATCTTGTGATGATAATACATTCTCTGGGACAGAGAAAAATAACTAAAGGCGAGATGGCCGAGCGGTCCAAGGCGGTTAGTACCACTAATATATCTGATATCCTATCGAACGTATCACTAATAATCTCTCAGCTGGAGTAAGGTTCCAGTCTCGAAAGGGGCGTGGGTTCAAATCCCACTCTCGTCAACATCTTTTTTTGCTCTTTTCTCTCTAGTCTGTGACCCAGGATAACTGAGCTATAGCTATGTACTGAGAGAAGGAATCCTCTTTTTGACAACCTTCCCATAACAAAGAAATTTTTAATTTCTATGACCACTCAGCTGATCTACTATGTCGAAACCCGAACCCCAAATACACTCGCGGCATATACCATGTCCAAGGACTGTACAATTGAGAATATTGTTTGGCAAAGATTTTCCATGCTTGAAATGCAAAAGGCTATTCCAGAGTGATTAGCGAACAGAGTACTCCGTCATCATCTTCTAACATCCCTTGAAACTGTATTAAATCTCCTTGACCACCAAATGTGCCCTTCCAAGAAAACCACCAATCCATCAGCTGCATTACTTTACAGCATCTATCACCAGAAAACTACTCTACCAATATCTCTCCAGTAAAGCTTGTATAAAAACATAAATACACAGTGCAGTGGGTTGGTTAAAGTTCTCGACATCACGGAAACCTGCGGCGTTTCAGACATACACTAAAATAAAGAACGAGATAACTACAAAGTACCATTTCCCGCAATTAGATATAGTTGCTCAATCTTTTCTTAATTAACGTATTGCATGCTTCATTACGGATAATCTGTGCGTAGTCGTTGGGTCTTCTGATATAAGTACCGACATACCTTCTCTGCCCTACAAGTTAAGAAGTCAATACAGTGTGCCTTAGGGCTTATACAGAAGCTTATATAGCTAATAATTCCTGAGAGCCAAAACCTATATACTTAAGATTATCCGATAGGTCAGTCCGATTATCGATACGCTTTGTTATGTAGGCATAAATATTCGATATCTGTGACCATGTACGTGCGAATATTAAGACCTCTCGTCTACCGATAAAATTCCCACTATTTATAACACCTCACGGGGCAGCCTTACCAGAGTAGAAAATCGGCGACTTGGCCAACCACCTGTTCTGAATATAATGCGATATGCATAGCTGGGCCAGTGTAGCGAATCAACTGGGCCACGAAAAATAGTACGACAGTTCATATCTTTACCCCTATCACCATACCTAGATAAAATGGACGGCGTTCAGCTGTCGGAGCGCTAGAGGAAAAGTATTCGCATGACAACCAAACAAAATATTTAGATCTCGCAATCGAAAATGCTCGCCTAGCCGTCCAAGCGACGAATGAAGATGATTCAAACTTAATCCCCCGACTTGGACACCTGGGACGCCGCCTCCACAAATGATATGTGCGCACGGAAGACATCGAAAATCTACAGGAGATATACCAGTTAGGTCTCCAAGCAATGCAATTCACGCCGGAAGTCGATACCAACCTGGCACAGCTATTGTGCTACGCCAAAGCAGCATTTATTCTTCATTGGAAGCAGACAGGGGACAAAGGCGCGCTGGAAAAAGCCTTTATGTTAACAAGTCAATCAGTGGAGTACACCCGAAGGTGACGATGATCTCGCAAATAGGCTCCGTATCTTGGGAGCTTGTGCGTGTGCTTTGTTCAAATACACAAACCGAAAATAAGATCTTGACATTGGGATAGATGCATTCCGCAGGGCAGCGCAATTAGCGCCTAATAACTATCCTAGCCAGTCAAGCTGTGGTGCACTGCTACGCAGTGCCCTTATTATGCGCTTTCTGCTTCGAGGAGATCCCCAAGACATTCATGCAGGTATCTCGATGAGTCGTGAGACTACGACTGTTGGGCCTGGAGAGTATGCTCATCGTGCATGGGCTTTATATCGTCTAGGCGGTCAACTGGATTTCAAATACGCCCATACTGGGAATGTAGAATGCCTTCACAAAGAAATCTGCGCATGTAGCCTAGCACTAGACCTACCCCACGAAGACCATGTCATCCGTGCAAAGGTTTTGTCACTTCGCGGACATTTCCTTTGGGAATTACTTGAACACACTGGGGGCATATCTGAACTTGAAATGGGTATCGCGGATTGCAAGCAAGCAGCCGAGATCATGCCTCAGGACCACCATGACCTTCCGGAGATCCTGCAGGGGTTGGCAATTTTCTTCCAGAACCAGTACCAATTTTTTAGGGAGATGAAGTACCTGGAAGAAGCAATCAGCACAGCCTATCGAACGCTACGTCTTGCATCTATTCATGGCCACGACATGTCGAAATTCTTGGGCACCCTAAGCATCGTTCTTTTGTGCGATATAATGCCACATTGAGGTTACAGGATCTTGATGACGCCATCAAAATAGTACGCAAATCGTTGGAAAATGAGTCCCAGATGCCAGAGGGTATTTCCGCAATTAATCTGGAGATTCTCGCAGGTTGTCTGAACATCCCATATCTCCGAAGCAAAGATCAAAGAGATATCGAGGGGGCAGAACACGCGTCACGGCAGGCAGTCGAATCGCACCCTCCAGCCATGCCGGGCTGCCGGCATACTTGGCCAACCTGGGCCGTTACCTCATGGAGCATTTTGAAGCAACAAGGGAGCCCAAATATCTTGCAGGATCAATGCAGGCCTTTGCGCGTGCCCTAGACCGAGCAAGGAGTCCTTTTCATACTCAATTGTGCCTTGGCAGTATGGCGAGCTGTACGCGCATTATGTATATAATTACACAATGTGAAGGGCACCTTGAAGCTTCTATTGAAATCTGCCGCAGCTTGACTGCTGCTCTTCCGACTGAATCGCCAATCTTGCTTGTTTACAGGAAGAGCTTGCACTTCTTCTTCAATGGCAGAATTCCGATGATCAAGATGAGGTACTAGGTCTGAGCTTACAAGTTTGGAACTCTCACGGAGCCCCTCCCTTCGGGCGAATTAGGTCGGCAAATCGGACAGTTAGAATTTATATCGATCAATCTGACTTCGAGAAAGCCTACAAGCTTGTCATAGCGGCAATAAATATTCTCCCACTTGTTCACAATCGGTCACTTACGCTTCAGGGTCAGCAAGAGGTTGTGAAGGTCTTTTCGGGTCTGGCCACAGATGCGTTTTCCTTGGCATTGAAAACTAAACAGCCTCCCCTTGAAGCACTCGACTTGTTAGAACGCGGACGCGGTGTTATTTTGAGCCTTCTGATGAATGACCGGAGTGATATGGCCAAACGCTGGGATACACATCCGGGTTTTTCCTTAGAAGTTGAAAATCCGCTCTATGAGATGCACAGCCCTACCGTGAGCCTTGGCTCTGGCAATGCAGCCAAACACCACTCGGATAGTCAAAGAGGCGCCCAAGGAGGCCCTGAAGCACCCCCGGAGAACGTCCAATCTAGCCCTACCGTAGACCCTTCCAAGAAGAGAGTCACGGAAGAAGAAGTTAAGGAAGGCGCAGCGAGGGGTAGGATTATTATTGTCAACATCACTAGTGTGGGAAGTGAAGCTCTAGTTATATCCTCAACTGGTCTCAAACTAATCCATCTTCGAGACCTTATCTCTGATGAAGCCAGAGAATGGATCAAAAAGGACATGACGGCCACGTCAGGCAATCGCGGTGCGAATAACAAAGCCTACTTGCGCTTTCTCTCCTGGCTGTGGAGGGTGTGCGTCAAGCCTATTTTCAATGAGCTCGAATATAAGGTGCATGAGTCATCCGAAGAAATGCCAAGGGTCTGGTGGATTGGAATAGGGCTGGCCAGCTCATTTCCCTTTCATGCGGCGGGCAATCACCTTACAGAACCAAACGAAAGCACGAATTCTCGAGTCCTTTCTTACACTCTATCGTTGAGAGACCTCCTGTATACGAGGAGTAGAGAGCCTCTGTCTGACCAGGAAATTCAATGCCCAAAGCTCCTTACAGTGTCTATGGCCACTACGCCCGGTGCTGATGAACTTGACGGTGTCTTCGCAGAGACAGTCGCCGTGACGGACATAGTTGGGAACTATGTTCATGCGGAATGCCTTAGTCAACCCGATGCTGACACAGTCAAAAGACGACTCTCAGGTTGTTATATTGCCCACTTCGCCTGTCACGGGGTATCAGAGCCAAGAGATCCATCTCAGAGCGGACTATTATTCCAGACCGTCGGCGACTCTCCAGAACAGGACAGGCTTACGGTCGGCAGTCTGTGTGATACTGACTGTTCACAAGGCCAGATAGCCTATCTATCCGCATGCTCAACCGCCGAGAACCGATCCAAATGGCTTGTCGACGAGGTATTGCATGTTGTGAGCGGGTTTCAGGTTGCTGGATTCCGGAACGTGATTGGGTGTCTGTGGCCTGCTGATGATATGTTTATGTAGAGATTGTAAAGCCGTTTTATTCTGAACTGTGTCGTGGTGGAAAGGTGGAGTGTAACGACGGTGCTGTTTCATTGGCACTTCACAAGGCCGTCCTGAAGATTTCAAGGAGTCCCCAGTACCGTAAGCGGCCTTTGCATTGGGCACAGTAGGTTCATTTTGGCGCTTGAATACGCGAATACACCATAGTTCAGCCAGTCATATATCAAAGCCTTTCGGTTCACAGGTCTTCGTGCATAAGTCTGGCATTGTTTCCAGATTGTTCCATTTACGTTATATCTAAATTTTGGCCCATCAATACTGATATACCTGGTTTTGGCTTGAAAAAAGGATCCGCTAGAAGCATCTTTATTTCATTATTTGCTCATTTTACCAAATAAAGGACTAAAAACCCAACCAAGGCGAGATGGCCGAGCGGTCCAAGGCGGTTAGTACCACTATATCTCTAATATCTTATCAAACGTATCACTAATAATCTCTCAGCTGGAGTAAGGTTCCAGTCTCGAAAGGGGCGTGGGTTCAAATCCCACTCTCGTCAACATCTTTTTTTTTGCTCTTTTTCGTCTCTTCCACCTTTATTTTGTGTATCATTCTTACCCCCCGCAAAAGATAGGCAATCGTTGTTTACCTAGAGCGGAAAACAATGTAAAGATATTCAATAAATGTGATTGACAACGCAGCCTTTATGCCTATGCTGTAGAGCATGGCGATGGAAGAACTTAGCGGGGTCTTACCGTCAAGACTAGGTGTATATAACCCTGGAGGCAACGACTCCCACTCTCCCACCATGGAGCCCACTTACTGTACGGACAAAGGATTGAGGTCAACTTCGGCTAAATATCGGGGACCGGTCGACGATCATATCCTAAAATGATGAGCATCGTCCTAGTGCGGGGAAATAACCGGTAGCCTGCTGTCAACGACTGTGACTTCGGGTAGATTAGCACATATCCTCTGAACGTTTGGTCCGATAATGCATAGTCCATAAGACCCCTACGGAGTTGAAATAATGAATTCCCACATGGGGCTCTCCTTCGGTAGAGATGTGATTATCGAAAATAGGACCATCCATCGTGGCGAAGTATCCGAACAGATATATGACCCAAGACAAACAACACCATGTAAACCCCGCGCAAAATTTAATTTGGGTACTATGCACTCTGATGTCAGAGTTGATGGTATCTATCTTGGGTCCCCATGCTTCGAGTCATGGACATGTAGGGACGGACTCTCTATTGGGCTCAGCCCCCCACAAGCGTGATATTTCCCTCTCCATACTCCGTATTGCGGAGTTCTCGGCGATATGTCCGGTCCTAGTATAGTGGTTGAAAGTACGCAGGAGCTAGATAGACATCTCCCCACTCGGTAGTACAGAAGCAGTACATCGGGGATCCCGGTGGATGTTGAGGTATACAGTCCAGTGTGGTGACTTTCGAAGCCGTTATTCACGCTCGAGGTCACATATTCCGCCAGACGGACGTTCACGTTCGGAGCATAATCCAGAGACAGGTTGGTCCACGGCGAACTCGGCTTCCATTATTCCGAACAGCGAAGCTCTGTCCAGTTCAATTAGAGACTCAATACAAATGGCTAAATCTTCGCCGGTAGAAGCCCCGCGATCGACCAGGCGCTTCAAAACGATATCACCCCATTGCGGGGAAAGCAATTCCTTCGGAGTAACTCCTTGCGTCTGGGCATGTTTAAAAGATGTGCCAAGGCACTCAATTCATGCGTAAGGAGAGTCGGGGCCTTCACCACTACCGCATCTACCGGATCAAGTAGTATCTCCTGCGAAATGTGGTTCTTGTCCCTAGGATTCTTGGCACAACGGGGCCATCGTCATTCTTGGCCCCAGGGCTTGGCATAGGTCTCCTCCATTTGGGGGGAGTGGGTTATTTATTGGAACTGGATCACCCAAAATGGTGCAGGGCAGACGCACCGTGACGAGTCCACCATTTCCCCTATGGCGTCTCTTGCGACCACCGGCTGGCCAGGAGCCTTGCCTGACTGGTCTAATTTGAATGTGCTGCACCGCAATACATTGGCGCCCAGGGCGCACTTTTACCTCTACCCCAACGAGGAAGCGGCCCTGACATTCGATCGTGAGGAGAGTCTGTTCCACAGCCTGAATGGGACTTGGAAGTTTCAATATGATGTCTCCCCATTCGTGTCCCCCTCCTGGGACAGTAATGTCAGTGACTGGGATGATATTGTGGTGCCTAGTATGTGGCAGACGCAAGGGTACGGCCGCCCACATTATACCAATATTGACTACCCTTTCCCGGTCACCCCACCGAATGTCTCATATGTGAACCCAACAGGGTCATACTGGCGTGAATTCACAGTCCCCTCTGACTGGGACGGGCAGCAGATTCGTCTTCGTTATGAAGGAGTGGACAGTGCATTCCATGTCTATGTCAATGGCGAGGAAGTCGGCTATAGTCAAGGTAGCCGAAACCCTAGCGAGTTTGACATCACTGAATATCTCTCACCTAACAATACCAACACACTTGCGACTCGTGTATACCAATGGTCTGATGGCTCCTATCTCGAGGATCAGGACCAATGGTGGCTTTCAGGGATCTTCAGAGATGTCTACCTTGTACCATTCCCTCAGTCTGCTATTACAGACTTCAGTGTCATGCCAGAGTTGGATGATAGTCTTGAGAGTGGCACCCTAAATGCCAATGTGACTATTCAGGGAGAAGATGGTGACATGAATATTAAGGTCCTACTACCGAATGGTGAGGTATTCGACAGCTGGTCAGGATCATCATCAGATCGCTACTCCAAGAGAGTAGAGGGCGATGATTTATACCTCTGGTCTGCTGAAACTCCCAACTTATATACGATCCTAATCGAATTCAATGGCCGGACTATCAGCCAGAAAATCGGGTTCCGTCGGGTTGAAATGAGTGGCTCAAACTTTCTAGTTAATGGCAAGCCCATTATTATCTATGGGGTTAATCGGCACGAACATCACCATTTGTCAGGGAGAACTGTTCCTTACGAGGCAATGCGCGCAGACTTGATTCGGATGAAGCGCTCTAATATTAACACTATTCGCACTGCTCATCAGCCACCACATCCGGCTTTTTTCGACGTGGCTGATGAACTGGGCTTCTACGTGATCGCTGAGGCAGATCTTGAATGCCACGGGTTTATCCGTATTGAAGATACCGAGGAACAGGCGGCGACATGGTTGTCTGATAACCCTGAGTGGACCCATGCATACTTGGATCGGGCCCAGCAAGTGGTAGAGCGGTTCAAGAATCATGTATCCGTGATTATCTGGTCCCTTGGGAATGAGTGCTTTTATGGTCAGAACCAGGCGGCCATGTACAAGTGGATTAAGGAGAGGGACCCCTCACGAATCATCCACTATGAACAGGACCGGGAGGCTGAATCAGCAGATATCTATAGCCATATGTATTCCAGTCCGGATACTATGCTTGAGCACATGGCGAATCACACGGATAAGCCTTTGATTCTTTGCGAATATGCGCAGTAAGTATTACTACCAGGATAGGATGGATTGGCTGCTGACAATGGTTAAGTGCCATGGGCAACGGCCCTGGCGGACTAGAGGAGTACGTTGCCCTGTTTAGATCGGAGCCTCTTTCTCAGGGAGGACTCGTCTGGGAGTGGAACAATCACGGCCTGTTAAAGAAAGAAGGGGACCTGGAGTATTTCGCCTATGGTGGTGACTTTGGGGACGAGCCTAATGATGCCGACTTTATCATGGACGGTCTTACCCTCTCTGATCATACACCTATGCCTAGTCTGCTGGAGTACGCCAAGATCATCCAGCCGGTCACTGTACGCTTGACCGAGGACTCTAGCCAGATGATTGTGACCAACCATTACGACTTTGTTGACCTTAGCGGACTGAATGTGTTCTGGCATATGGTCTATGACGGGCAGACGACCAACCGGACTGAACTAACACTGCCCCGTGTACCAGCCGGAGAGAATCGCACTGTGGATCTGCCACTAAATACTGATGGCATCTCCCAGGAAGCGTGGCTAACGATCGAGTTTGAACTGAAGGAGAATCGAAACTGGGCAGACCAGGGCCACATTGTGGCCTGGGACCAGCTCTACCTGCCAGGGACTCCTGACCAGCGCTCAGTGGCAGCTGTTGAGCGTGCTGTGTCACCCGTTGCGCGTCAGGCCGGGCTGCAAGTAACCCAGGACCGAGCAAAACTCAACATCGCCACCGATGGGATGGTCTTTGGATTTGACCTCCTGCAGG
The DNA here is from genome assembly GCF_009193585.1 of Aspergillus caelatus. Classification (NCBI taxonomy): domain Eukaryota; kingdom Fungi; phylum Ascomycota; class Eurotiomycetes; order Eurotiales; family Aspergillaceae; genus Aspergillus; species Aspergillus caelatus. Next base: position 123,733 of record NW_022475342.1, on the reverse strand, counting down.
GCAATGTCACCTGGGAAGTGGGTGGCGTCAGCATGTTCCAGCAGGGGCCGGAGCTCTACTTCTACCGAGCAATGACTCAAAATGATGAGGCAAGTGCAGGTGACGGCGTGGAATGGGATGCGGCCAAGGTCGGTATGATGCATACGCAGGTTCGGGACGTGACATGGTCACAGTCAGAGAACGAAGTGGTGGTTCACTTCCAGATCCGCGTGGCTCCAAAGGTGCTTGAATGGGGCGTGGAAGCCGATCTTATTTACACCGTGTCTACTGCGGAGCCGGCAATTCATGTCCAAGCCAGGGGTGAGTTTGTCGGTAAGAACACGCCGTCTGTCGTTCCTCGTATCGGGCTTATGGCTGTCATGTCCAAAGAGTTCAGTGATGTGAGCTGGTTCGGACGAGGCCCAGGAGAAAACTATAAGGACTCGAAGCAGGCATGCCGCATGGGCCAATATGAGTCGACCGTGGAGGACTTATTTACGTACTACGACTACCCACAGGAGAACGGAAACCGTGAGGACCTGCGGTGGCTGCAGGTTTCTAACGGGGAGGTGACACTGGATGTGCGTCGTGCAGATGAGGGGGCTTCATTCAGCTTCACGGCTGGACGATATATGCCATTCGATCTGAATGATGCAAAGCACCCTCATGATCTCAACCCTCTCAACGTCACAGTGCTCAATCTCGACTATGACAACCATGGCTTGGGATCCGCGACTGTCGGGCCTAAACCATTCGAGAAGTACAAGTGTAAGACGGAGCCATTCGATTTTACATTTGTGATGAGCTTGGCCTAGGGGGATGGCGTTTGATTCATGTGTTTTAATTCAGATGTAAACTTCGAGTGGCTGTAGTCCTATTCGGAGTATCCAATAGTCTATGAGAATAATCCATCAATCAGCCAATCGAGATCCTATCAATTTGTTGGATCCTGTCTGTAGAGGCGACTAGCTATGCAGGCGCTTCAGCCGAATGAAACAGGAACCTAGTATCCAAAACGCCAAAAAGAAGTAGTAATCAAACGATCCCAAAGCAGAAAGGCATAAGAAAGAGGGCATATAGCCACTAAAACATCACAGAGCAACCCAATGACACATCCCTTATCTGACCATTTGCGTTATTGGCATATCCGAAATTCCGATTTTCGGTGGACACTGCTTTATCCAGCAGCATTGCCATATATCCGTGGAAATCACCTCTTTCTTCTTGGGCCGACTCAATAAAGCTTTGCATTGACGTCCTCGGCATACGCACAATTCTTGCTTGTTCAGAGAGCAGAGATCAAGTCTGGTGGGGCCAGTGAATGTTCCCTGCGCGTACTGCACGCTTCCTGCAGGGACGGACATACTAGCCAAATAAAGATGTATATTAACTAGACTGTAAGGTGTGTACTTAGGGCTGACCCTGGCCGCTGATTAATTTCTGGATAATTCCGCGGAATCCGTAAGCTACAGCAGCGGTATTGCACTATTCTCCTAACTCTACAATTACAAGATCCTTAACAAATAATTAATTTTAGTTTATCCTGTCATAAGTCCTGCATCAGCTTGGGGCCGAGTTGTGTCAGGATGTCTGCGGCATTCTGAACCACAAAGAGACTGCATACTATTAGTGGAATCCCATCGAAAGCGGAACATGTGGCCATGCCAGTCGCGCGAGAGCCAAAAGTATACACGAACTTATACCCCTTTGAATGGACTTATCTAACTACTAACCGTGTATAAGCCACAAGTCTGGAGATTAGTAGTTGGGTGGGTGACCACCAGCGAATCCCTCCTCTTGTATGTTTTTGTTCACCCATTCCTTTTATTCGTTGGGGAAATACCCTTGCTACCCTACTACTTTAGCTCTTCACCTGAACGCCACGGGGGCCCTGACGCGTACCGGCACGCTCCCAGTGTCCCTCCCGTTGCCGACTTTTTCATGGCATGATGAGTGACAGGATATAGTGCTACAGCGGTCGGCATTATGAATTTGGGGATGTGCCACAGGGGGTACTTATGATTGACGCAAAAAGCAAGTATAATGGATCTCTCCATAGGATTGCACTTTGACTTCTCCTTGTGTGTCCGCGCGCTTCCGACAACACTTGGATAAATTAAGGGGTGCCTCCTATGGATAGATGCATTAGCTTGTGATAATGCGACATTTTACTACGCCGATTTCTTTAGTGATAGGGGGGCCTAAAAAAAAAAATGTACTGGTCTGGTTTGCTCACTTTTCCATCGTGAGCCCTCGCACTTTTAATTTCTACAATTTTACTTTCGCAAAGTCATATCTTCTTTGCCCCGGATCTAAGCAGGACCAAGAATCAAACATTTGGTAGATATGATTTCGCCTCAAATCCCCTCCTACGGCCAGGGGACCGACGAAAGTTCCCAGCTCCATCTGATGCAGCCAAAAGATTCATGCACCGTTCTACCCACAGCCGAGTCACAAAAGGTTCATTCTGAAGCAGATTCATCTCAACTTCGCGACGATCATCTAGCGCGCTACGAGTTGGTGAACTCTACAAACAAACAAAGAGACCGCCGGCCTGCCACAGCCACTCTGAAAGATTGGGGCTTGGAAACTGCTGGAATAGTTGTATCAGCTGCCATTATCATTGCTATTATTGTCATCCTTCAAAAGTACAATGGGCGCCAACAACAGGATTGGAAGCATATCTCCCTCAACTCTCTAATTTCCTGGTTGAGCACCCTTGCCAAAGCTTGCGTGATATTCTCTGTCAGCCAAGGAATTGGTCAGTTGAAATGGGTCTGGTTTTCAAAACGCAATCGACGATTGTCTGATCTAGATGTGTTCGACTCGGCAAGCAGAGGGGCCACCGGAAGTGCGTTCCTTCTATGGCTTGTGAGGGGACGGTATGTGAAATCTCAATCCTTTTCATCACCAAGGCAGGAGATCATACTTCATTTCTTCTTTCTGATTAGCCACTTGCAGAGATACAGCCTTGCTTGGAAGTCTAGCTATGGTTCTGGCCATAGGTTTTGACCCTTTCATCCAAAATCTAGTGCATTATGTCCCAGGTAGCATTGACAGTCCTTCTGAGATCTCATTGCTCGCAAGTACATCATTATATAACACAGTTGGGCCATTGGCAGGAGGCGGTCGTAAGTAAGCGTGGATTCGGAGCGCTTTCAAAATTTGCTGACAGTTTGACAGTATTTTACGTGGATCCCATTCTGAAGGCAAACGTGTATAGCGCCTTGTTCAATACAAACCCAGCGCAGCCATGGGCAGTTCCACAATATACATGCTCGACAGGAAACTGCACTTGGGCACCAATGGCAACTGTGGAAATCCGTGTCCTTTGCTCTAATCTCACTTCGACTCTAAGCACGTCATGCACTGATGGGCCAGGGTTCACCAACTGCACTGTATCATTGGACAGCGGTGTCGCAGTATGGTATTTGACTAGCGGTGGCTCTGCCCGGCCTATGGTCATCAATACGGTATCTGGAAGCTCTAAGACCTTCTATAGGAATAGCACTTTCCCTGTTATACAGTACATTTTGGCAATAGGGTCAAATAACAACCCAGCCGCGGGTGGCGGAATTTCTACCCAGATTGGGAAAAGCACTCAGTTTGTCGCCACAGAGTGTGCCCTTCAACCAACCGTTAGAAGCTTTCAATCATCCGTTATCATGGGGGTTTACCATGAAACACAGCTTGCAGAGTGGCCGGTCTTGAATAACACAGTTGAGAATCTCAGCTTCGCATATTCCTTCACACCTCCATGGAATGAGAGTTTGGGGGCAGAAGAAAGTCAAACTTTTGGTCTAGCCTTCGAGGCATGGAACTCACTCACTGTTTTCCTTAAATTCCTTTTCGCCGGCTATGTATCTGCAGCCTCTGATATTTTCAACTTTGAGCCATCGAACTTGGGGAGCCCATATGCTACGGCTGATGCCTTGGAGGCCGTCTTCTATAGCAATTTTACTGGCACCAACTGCCAAGATGCCGACCAATTGTCTTGCACTATGAAGAATGTTGCTGCTGCTATGTCTAAAACTATAAGGGACTCCGCATTCACTTACAGTACCAGTTATCGACCAATTGAGTTCACGAAGGCAAAAACTACTACTGGAAAAGCTCAGATTCATGTCTCATTTGTGGACGTTCACTGGGAGTGGCTCACTCTTCCAATTATTGTCTGGGTTCTGGGAGCACTATCCTGCCTTTGTACCGCATGGATGACCCACCAGGCTCATATACAGACCTGGATGAATAGCGTTCTGCCTTTGCTCTTTCTTCACCTTCATCGCGACAGTACCATCGACTTTCAGGGAAGCGGCGATGAAATTGTTGGAGTACAGTTGTCGAGAGAACAAAACAGGAACGATAGTGATGCCTCGAAGTGTTATAGTCTGGTTGGCTGTGACGATTCTTTAGAAGGATGTATTCGTATAGCAAAAAGGTCCAAAGCCAAGCTTCAGCCGGGCCCCTAGTATAACGATATACTTGAGTTGTCAGGATAGAAGCCTGGAAAGCAGGCCAGGTATATTTGGCAAGGAATACGTACAGAGATCAAAATACCGAATGTACATACAAGGAGTGATTGTTGCCAGAATCAAGTTGGGTCCGTAGTATAACAGATATAAACAGGATGGAAGATGAAAAATCGATCCCATGACGTTTTGGACGCGACTTGGAACTGGTTCACAATTGAATTTCCTCATACTGACGGACTGCTTCTGTAATGAATACCTCAGGCTCTAAGCATGGTGCAGTACACCTGATCCTCATTTACCCAATCCCGAGAATCATTGAGAAATACTGTTAGGAGGCTCTGCATGTGGATATATAATATGCTTATTACCGGGGCAGTGAAGGAATATCTTAAGAGTGTTTTGACGCCGAAAAGCTGGAGGGTCCTCTTGAAATAACTGGACAAGTAGTCCGCGAGGTCACTTGTTTAAGCTAGTAATAGAGGGTGAATCGAGAAGGCTTTTAATAAGGAGATCTGGATTCATAGACGATAATTGCGACAGAATGGGCGTAACTATTTCTATCTACAGTACTTTCTTGTATTCTAGTGGCATTTAGGGCCGATATTTGGTCCTGAAAATACGTCCTATCACATATTCCCGATCTACGTTTTACTCTTTCCCTTTTTGTCACGCTGTCTTCGTTGACCACCCTTTGTTATGGAGGAAGTCGGCGTATCATTGGTTTGGCTCTGTAGCATGGACAAGTTCAATTTATTCCACTAAGAACGTTCCATTTTTAGAAGGTATAATATTCGGTAAGTAGGGAAGTAAATGATGTTGATTCCATTAACATTTGCGAGTCGGCAGACAGGAAGCCATGTGATTGCGTGATTAGTTCATTTCAAACAAAGCTTTGACATCAACTCTATAAACCGCCTACAGAGGCTACCCGCAGCTTTTTTCTGAAGCCCTTGATCTAGTCCTGCCGCAAGTTTCCGTATCCTATACCATTCATATTGACGTTCTAATCTACCATACAGTAACTTTGCAGGAAGCCCTTACTAGGAGAAGCTGAACAAAAAAAATGTGCGTAGCATTATTCTAGAACGGTTTTATTTAAGATGAATCAACATCTTCATATCTTATCCCACAACCCAACTAGCTTAACTAAGCCTCTTATAGAGCAGGAATTCTAGTGTTCTATCTTTTTCTATTCAGGTAGAAATAGTGAAATTGAAACTATTTCGGCAAACAACTTCACTAATCCAAATTAGCCTTGCGGAGCTTGCATTCCTTCTCGCATTCTTCTTAGGTCGGTAGAATTCCATACTAAATAATTTAGATCCCATAGCTATATTCAATCTGCAATAAGCTTACTGAAATTTCTGAATGCGACTTTTGCGTGTCAGTTTCGGTTCTTCAGGTAAAGGGCTAAAGAGACTTCCTGTTAGGGCGGCAAGCCACCTAGCATAAACTCGTTGGCGGTAGGTGATCACCAACATACAATACCTGTTGTATGTTTTTCTTTTGTGTTCTCTGTTATTGTGGTGGACGGCTGTTTTTGAACCTATAGTCGACATGTCTCGGCTGCACTACCCGAGTCCGGGTGATATTATTACGGCGTCGTAGGGGCCAGTCACAAAAAGCGTGCTGTCAATAGCATGACATGGGGATTATTGGCCTCATAGCTCTCACTAGCAACTAACTATGAGAAGGGGATTCAGCTGGATTTCCGGTTATTAGTACATGCCATTGGGTTAGAATGTAGGGATACCTGTTTTTTTGACAGAAATATTATTATTATTATTCATTTTTATTTTTTTAGAGTAGGTCAGTTTAACCCAGCTGTCTACATATGATAGTATGCCCCAAGCATGATCTTCAAAGAATTAATGATTGATTTTAAGCCGGACTCCAGGGCCGTGTACTATTATCTATAAGCTGGCTCTCTTCGAATATCATAGATTGTGCTAGGCATATATGGGCGGTATGCCTCGCTACGACAGTCGATAAGGATTTACTATTTGCGGGGTATTCCGAGTTAGCCGCCTTTTCACAGTACTAGAAATGTACATAATGGCTAGGTATGCCTGTATAACATAAGTGCATATATGTAGAGGTGTTGCCGAGGAAGATCCAACGCCGACGGCTTCGTGCCGATTACCTAACCGAGTATGTACATACATAAACCGTTCGAGTGCACTTATCGAGCATAAACACCACCACACTTCCTTATTCACGAAACCAATATATATAAAGTCCGCCTATCATAATTGATACCCATGTCAACTCCTCTTTCCTACTTTCGATCGACCTCTTGGGGTGCTGCCTGGTTGAACCATCCCGATCTCAGGATCGACACTAGCGCATCCAACCCTTTTCGAGAGACCACCAAACACGACGATGCATGGAAGGATCGCACTTTCTTATATCGAGCCTCGCACGACCCAATGGGGGTTAAATCCGAAGGATACATCGTGATGCAGATTGGAGCCGGGGTATCGGGGAAAGATGGGGTTGCCCATGGAGGGTTTCTAGCAACGCTTATGGACGAAATTACCGGAGGCCTGATAGTATTATTGGACCTTGATCGTGGACTTGGGATACGCACTGCCAGCTTGAACACTACATATCATAAGCTACTCCTTGCGCGGGGTTTTATCATGGCGCGCGCGGAAGTTGTCAAGGTTGAACGCCGGAAGGTATTCGTGAAAGGAGAAATAAGGGACGCTGCTGGGAATGTCTGTACCACAAGCGAAGCTCTTTTCATTATAAATAGATCTTCCCTTTCCTAAACCTCATACGCATTAGGACATCATTAGTACCATTTTCCTCCACCATGGACAAAAGAAATGCCTATAGCAAGTTTTTATAGTGTACATAGAAGCCCTGAAGACGATGACATAAGCTGGATTTCCCCGCGCTGAAGTTGGAGATCGGAGGGAGTCGATCCCCAAGCTGAGCATATCTCTTCGTTTCGCAGGCTGCAAAATTCATTACGAGCTATCTTAGCGACCAGGACTATTAACTACTAGATTATTCATACCCATGGACCGGCACCTGCCAGGAGGGCGTAGGCCGCGCCGATCTGGACCCCGCAGCAGGAAGGGTACGTGTTTTCATTGCTCGAGGAGCACGTGTTATGGAACTATTAGCTAATAAGTATAGGTTGGTACGATATAAAATGCACAATAGGTCATTTGTTTAGGTTCTGACCATGGATGTAGTCTTACTTGTCGAGGAAGACATATTCGCTGCGATGAAACTCGGCCTGTTTGTGGCAATTGTAGAAAGTCACGACTACAATGCCAACAACCGGACTTTGTTTCATCGAAATGGAGCACTTTCGATCCTGCTGTCGTCGGAGCGGAGAGACGTAAGATTAGTCAAATTGATACTCCCTCTTGACGTTTGCTAAGATGAAGCTGCCGCAGGCACTGAAACACCGCCGAAGCCCAACCGAGACGGTCAATGCAACAAAATCAACCCTAACTGTGCACCTAGGTCTCAGAGAGATGGGGAACAACAAGTACAAGAACCACAGAGAATGTCCCGCGCTGTTGCAGATCGTGAAGGAGCGTCTCCTCCCGCAGAGTCTATGATAACGCCAGAAATTGTCCACCTTCTCCGGGTATACGAGAAAAGCATCGCGACTTGGATGGACGTGTTTGATTCGGAATTCACCTATCAACGGCGGCTGCTGTGTATGGCTCCATCGTCGCCGCTTTTATTAAATGCTATCTGTGCTCTTGCAGCACGGCAACTGAGCCTCATTGAATCTCCACGGACCTGGAAACCGGTGGCTGAACACTACTATGGCCAAGCTGTTCATTTTCTTGCCCGCCTTCTCAGTGCTTTCCCCAACAAGATGGAACTCGCGAATGTTGGAACAATCCTACTGAGCAGTTATGAGCTCCTCGCTTTTCCAGGTCTCGATTATCAAAGGCATTTCAAAGGCGCACACACAATCATAGAATCATTACACGCCCACAACTCAGCAAGCTGCTTAACTCGCGCTTCGTTCTGGATATATGCACGGCACGAGGTGGCTGAAGCGCTGAATCGCAATTCGCCTACTTTTCACGACCCGGGCTCGTGGCCAAAGTTTAATCTTTCAGCAGCTGAGCCAGCAGAGGATTCATTCTGTAATGACGTTTTACGCCTGACCGCTGAAACTGTCTGCATTGTTTTCGGAAAAACATCGAGAAGCAGGACAAAACGGAGAAAACGAGACCTGTCAGCTGTCCAGAGCGAACTGTGTACTTGGCTGCATCGGTGCCCAAAGCAGTGGAAAGGAATTGAATACGCAGAAGATGGAAACGTCCGATACTGGTTCCCACGACCAAATTTTGGTACAGTTCTTCCCCCTACATATCTCAAATCCCAACCTGACAGTAGAGGACTCGAAAGCCGCTGCACTAGTTTTCTATCATTTATCCATGCTGCTTCTGTGGCATGACCTTGAAAAGGTCCAGGAGGGACCGGAAAATGTGAATGAGATATATGTAAATCTCCTATGACAACACCTCCCTCGCTCAAGCCTCCCTGACCCCGATTCTGACTTCCATTGCAGGATCAAGTCGACGCACATTCAAGGCAGATAATATTGATCGCTCTGTCAAGCCTTCCAGACTCCGCCATAGTTGTGGTTGTTCAGCCCCTTTGCTACGGTAAGAAATCGCGTCGGTGGTTGTATAAATATCATGTGCTCATTTGTTTACTTGCTCAGCGGTGAAACACGTCAGAGATAACACACTTAAAGAGAGTGCCATATTATTGCTTGACAATATCGAGGCGCAGACTGGCTTTCACACGAAAAGCAAGCTTGAAAGGCAACTCTGCCGTTGATAAAGGGAATTGCTATGAAGAACAGATAGACCATAACAACAACCACAAAGACCTACTTAAAGACAGTAGTATGAATATTCGGAAAGAATTCATTGCCTTTTTTTTTGTTGTGATCGAGCCTTGCCTTGTTAATCCACAATCAAGGATCGGACAAGACTATGACATCTTCCATAAGTTCGTTAATTCTCCTATTCAACAAAACGTCTGGCCAATCTGCAGACCACGGGTGTGTTTTGTCTGAATCGAGGGTTTAAATTGGCTTATTTGCTGTCCCGGAACCAAGGAATCGTTGATCTTTTTAGCGACAAAATCCACAGTTGACTAAAGAAATACAGTGAGTGGATTTTTTTTGCTTAATTTTATTTCGTACAGTAGATGTGGGTTTGACGGCGATGCTACATATAGCTTGGGAAATATAGTAAATTCCATGAAAATCGATAACAACAACTATCACTCGCAAAATGCCAAAAAAGAATCCAACGAAACAGTAAATTCCTTCTATGCTTCGAGATCCCTCTTCCAAATCTTCACCGGCAACTCAACGGGCCATAAATTGAAAGCCTCTTCATTCTGCAGTGTCCAATCAGGCGAAGGAAGAGAGAAGTCATATCGGTACACAAGGGTGGCGATCAGGATTTGCTGCTCAATCATGGTAATATTTCTCCCAATACAAGCACGACCACCCGCACTAAACGGTATGAATGCATCTCGCATCGTACCGATGTTTTCATTGTTGAACCATCTCTCTGGCAAGAAGGCCTCTGGCTCCGGGAATACATCCGGGTCCCGATGGGCGACATATGCAGGAACCGAGACACCTACATTCCCAGGAATAAACTCACCCATGATATGGGCTCCCGTGGGAGGTGTTACACGCTCGAGGCCCCGCGGAAGCGGAGGTGATAGACGTAAGGATTCCTCGATGCAAGCCTTCAAATAAGGCAAACTTTTCACCTTGGCATAGGGAGCAACTTTGTCTCCCGCGATGGCTTCTGACACCTCCTTCCTTAGCTTTAAAAAGCAATGTGGGTTTTTGATCAGATAGTAAAGTAGGTGAGCCAAGGCAATCGCCGTTGTCTCAGACCCGGCATCAACTAGAGAAGCTCATATTAGCCTGGGCTCATGGAGTTTTGTTTGCCAAGGGAATGAATGCCTTACGCAGGATGTTCGTTTCTGCCTTGAGCTCGCCCATATCGAGATCTCGAGACTTGCCTGCCTTATCCTTGATAAGGCAACTTAGAAAATCATCAATGTTTTCACCATCTTCATGTCGCCGCAATCGCTTGCTAGCCAAGTGGCTCACAATCTGGCCGACGTTGCCTCCACAGTCCCATTGTGAACGGCAGCACGAGGAGAGAAAGATAGTAACTTGTTTCAAGACGTCGTACCAATCTAAAGTACCAATAATCTTCGACTTCACCCGGGCTGCTTCATGCATGTCCGCAATGAATCGATGTGCGCGATTCTCCTCACGCGGACCACCAACTTTGACGACGTCCGACCCAGATTCGAGCATACCAAGTCGCTCACTCAACGCGATATCAGCAATGGCATCGACTGTAAAGAGGTTGAACCAGTATCTGACGTCGACCATACTAGTGTTCGGTTGATCTGGGCCATTATTCCATGACGGGGCATGTGCTCTCCTATCAAACTGGGCCACTAGCTTTTCGACTTTATCAGTGATTTTGAACTCCCAAGATTCCAGGTTCTTGGTGGAAAAAGCGTGCGATAGCATTCGGCGCTTCCGATTGTGATCCTCCCGGTCAATGACGTTAAGGATGTTCATGTATCCCTCGCCGTTCTGGAGTTTGTACATTTCATGCTTTTGGCAGGGAGATCCGAAGCCGTAGATATCCTTGATGGCCTTAACATCCCGGAACGAGAGCATATTAGGGGCAACACGAATGACAGGATGCTTTTGATGTTGAAGATATAATTCTCTCGTTCGGAATTTGCGCAGTCTCTCTCGCATGGAGGCCAAATTGGTAACGCCGGAGAGGAGATTTTGGTTCGGATATTTTCGCAGTTTCTTGCTATCGTAGAAGTAAAGGACCAAGGGCCTTAAGGCCAAGACCACAAAAATCACAATGAAAAGCCTTCCTAGTGCCATTGTAGGGGTCACTCTGAAATTGTTGGAGATGATATGGGATGAATTTCAGCGATGGTTAGCTGGTCTTGGGACAGCGAAAGATGGTACACCTGTTAAATGAGAGTCTAATGGTGTTTATAAGCCATTGACTGTCACGCTCATTTGCCTGCTCAACGAAGATTGATTGAAATGACCCAAGTGGCATAGTCCCCGCCTCGTGAGAGCTACCTGATAGGGAATGTTAAACGCAATATCTCCACTACTGTTTAACTTGGGCACGCTCCATGCATTGCTTTGAAGCCTTCTCCGGCACATCTATCTCTAGCCAACAATGGTCTGCTGACTGTCTTTTATGGAAAAGTATCCTTACGCTCCAGCCAAGGAATGGCTTTTGAATACGGGGTTGGAGGCATCTTCTATTCGACTTGGGTGGACGTTCCGTGTATTTTACCCCAAACGGTAAAGGAGCCGGCAATTGTGATGATCGTCGGGCCGCAGAGTGTGGATCATGCATTGATATTGATAAATGTAGGGCCACAGTTGATTTTTGATCTTATCTCTAGCCACCAGTTTGCGTCAAACGCACGGTGAGTGGCTTACCTTGTCTATTACACGCTCGCCCTACACACTTCCCCAAGCTCACCGGGTTGGACTTTTTTGGCCAAGTAGTTGAGTGGATATACTAACGACCAGCGAATCCCTTACTGTTAGGTGTTTTAGTTCGATTAATCAGATTTGTATTTTTAATATAATATATATTATAGAATACAAGAGATAAACTACAGGAACGAGGAGGCGGCTATAGAGATAGAGAAATCTATAACTAATATTATATTACACTATATTACTGTTATATAACTTGCTCTAAGACTGAGCTGTGAAAAGTTAGGCTGCAGAGTTGCACATCTGGTACAATATGATAAAGGCATGTCTAGAATATTGGAACTCATCATTATATTTTGAGGACAAGCAATTAGTCCATTAACAGGGACGATTTTAATGTGCGGAATTAAATGGGGCAAACTTAAACCTTAAGACGCTGACCTACTGCAACCCTCATTTACGCGAAGAATGCTGGTGACTAAATCCTATCACATCGCGACATCAGGCACATGAGGTAAATTATGTAGAAGCATACCCATACCGTTTCAAGTACCCGCTAATTTCATCTTGGGATATTGTACGAGATGCGATACCGATTAATTCAGGCTGGGAGCCCTAGTTGGGCCGGCTGGCAGAACAACCCGGCCAGCTGAATCTCTAGCTAGTGCTATATTGTATGGCATGCGTGATTGAAAAATCCTGAGATCCTTTGCTTGATCTCTAAATCCGTCTCACTGGGAGCGCAAATAGCCCCAATTGCTCTCCACATAGTGCACAGAAGCTCGTGACGTGGCGCTTTGATTTTAGGTCAGCAAGGCCAGGATATATGAGAGCCCGGTCGAGCCGGACTTGGGGTATGAGAGAATGTAGGTGTCAGTGTCTCTGGTTTTAAGCTGGCGGGACAGTTATCGCCTCGGTGTTCTATGTGGTGGCATAATATGGCCTTCTGGGCAGACAATATTTATAGCTAGAGTCCTATAACTATTTAAGCTTTGTTGGTAACTTGATCTTCTTCCCCTTCATATCGCTTTTTGTGTACCCTGCATTGGCCTCCTTAACTGGGATTTAATTACTCACGAACCTTAACTAGTAAAGGCCTTGGCCAGTTAGGGTTAATCCCACGCGGCCTGCCTTTCTAGCATCAACTGTCTGACCACCAATGTAACCATTGTCAAGGGTCTGGATGACTTACGGCGGACTGATCTAACCGGTTTGAGGATCCTTGCACTTGAATAACTCTCCTTAAAATGGCTTAAACTGTGCAGGGATACCGATCCGCTGTCATTGATCCTCCATTTAGAATAGTTTTGACATGCATGACAGTCTTGCAGAAAATTAAATACGAAGACATGTCTCACTCTGAAGGCAAGGGATGTGGAGTAATCTCTCTTACATTCTCCCTGGCATTCCACTCCACCTTTATTTATCCCTCATTTCCCCCTCTTTCCCGCACCTCGAGCCAGCTAAGTGACTACGATTATGCCAATATTATGACATTATGATGTGGCGTCTATGTCTTCTTCTTCTCATCCTCCAAGATGCTACTACTCATGCAGCAAATCCCCTAGTGATGAAATGGTCATCACAGGCATACGGCCCAGACGGTCCATGGCAAGCTGTGACGATAGCAGTGGGCAGCAATAGACAGCCAATCGATCTTTATCCCGGCGCCAATGGGGCCACCACGATCTTCGTCGACTCGATCTGCTCGAACACAACCCTGTCGACAACATGTTATGCAGCACGCGCCGGCACATACAACCAGAGTGAATCAACCACGGCGTTGGCCTTGAATCAGAGCGCGTGGGAGACATCTTATTGGAACGTACAAGGAGGAAGTATACAGGGTTTCGTTAGTGACCAGGTCGATGTTGGCGCTGTTGTCCCAAACGTCAGCCTCACGGCGGTCTATCAAACATACCAGACCTACCCCAATGGCAAGGATTATCCGGTCCCGGTTGGAAACCTAGCGATTGGTGGGCCGCGTTTAAAAGATATGGCCTCAGGGTTAAGTCTCAACATGATCGCAGCGGGGCTATACACCTCTGAAGGAGACAACCGCATTCCATCTTACTCGTACGGACTGCACATCGGGTCTGTAGAGCCAGCTATTCCAGGGTCTCTGGTGTTGGGCGGATATGATAAGAGTCGAGTTCTTACTGGGGTAAGTTCACAGTCAGTAAGCCTGTCATCTTATTCTAGTGGCTTGTGGCAGATTGTATTGAAAGATATTGGGGTGGGCGTTGCGACAGGAGACTCACCATTCGACTTTACGAGCAAGACTGGGCTGTTCATGCAAGGCAACGGCGCCGTACTAGCGAAACCAGTCACGATTGACCCTACGAAGCCCTATATGTATCTTCCCGAAGCCACCTGTGATGCGATCACATCGCCGTTTCCTGTCTCGTTCGACAATGGCTTGGGCCTATACATCTGGGACACGACCCACAGTAACTATGCGAATATCACGTCCTCCGCGACATATATTTCCTTTATATTCAGGAAAGATGGTCTCAACGATCAAACGATTACAGTCAAAGTTCCCCTGAGGCTTCTCACGCTTACGCTGCAAGACCCGCTGGTCGACCGCAACGCAACGTATTTCCCCTGTTTCCATTCCACTGATACCCCGGTTCTCGGTCGCCCTTTTCTACAAGCTGCATTTGTTGGTGTGAATTGGTTCCAAGGGAACAACACTGGTACATGGTTCTTAGGTCAAGCGCCAGGTCCAGGTCTTCCCGAGGCGGATATAACAACGATTAATATCGATGACACCACTCTTGCCGCATCAGACAACTCTTGGGAAGAGAGTTGGGCTAAACATTGGTCTCCTTTACCAGAATCCGGCTCCAATAGCTCGAATAGTTCGAATAGCTCCATCAGCTCCACCGGTGGTCTTTCCACAGGGACAAAAGCCGGGATTGGAGTTGGAGTTGGAGTCGCAGGAGTTCTTCTCATTGCTGGGGGGGTATGGGTCGCGATGATACGGCGACGTCGCGACCGTAAGCCCGTTGCTGTGGAGGAAAGGAGGGTCCAATTTCGAGGATTCGCTGAATTACCTGTTTCGACGAAACAGGATGGGTATCCAAGAGAATTGGACACAAAAGACAATGTGCAGCCGCAAGAACTGGTGGGCGCTCACCAACCACGGCATGAGCTAGAGTGAGCCGTTATCTGTATTTGTAACTCCTATGGGGCATCCCATTCTTAATGACCGTTGTTTTAATTGTGATGTTGTATGCAATACAGCTCATGTTATATGACTATGAACAGCTAGCCTTGGACGCAACAGAGATAAAACCACAAATTAGAGGTGCAACGTAAGTGCCACTTGCCAGAGATAATGAATAGAGAGTCATGTGGGTGCCACATTCGTGCGTGAAATACTGCAATATTGTCAACTAGTATACTACATCCGTCACAAACACCTCTGGAAATGCTTCAATTGGAGCGATGAAGGATATATAGATAATACTCCGTCCGATCCATTCACCATTTGATTTTACGTATGGACTAGGCCACGATATTCACAGACCACAACGTACTATTGTCCCCACACGAGACAGAATATAGTTTAATCGTTTGCCATACTGCAGAGCAAAGGGCTGCCAGAAAAGCAAACTCCAGCCGGCGAGTAGAAACATATACCCCGTTCCTTAATCAATTGTACTGACGGAGACACCTGTTCCCTCAGAGAGGGAGACAAGCACGGAATAGACAACAGAGCAGGCAGCTCCTGGGATACAATGCTGTTCCATTCATCCAGCTTGTGATATCAGGACAACCTCCCCTCCTCAGTATCGCGGAACCATTCCGGCCTGCCGAAAGCTATCTACTTTTTAGAGACCTTACGGTTCGGTAGCAGTGCCTATAGCAGAACAGAAAGTCTGCTGTTTTGGCTGTGGGGTTGTGCATAGTAACGAGTGCCATAGAGTATCGCACTTTTTAGCAGGATTTGGTTTAGCGCTTCCCGAAGCCCACCGCGGGGGTGCAAATCATCACTCAATCTATACGACTACTTAAAACACTTGCGAAATTGGCATGCTCATTGTCCGGAGATACGTTCCGATTCACCCTTTTTTTTTTTTTTTTCTTTCTTTTCTTTCTTTTTTTCTTTGCATATTCGCCTTGCTCCTTGTGGAAATCTCGACCCTCCTCCAGTTTAAATTTTCATATCTTTCGTTGAGATCCGTTAACCTGCACCAACAGATATATACTAGTTCACAAGACCCATGAGCCGAGTAGCCGCCGCCTATATACACGGCAGAGTATTCACCGTGGACGAGAGGAAGCCATGGGCTGAAGCTTTCATTGTGTCCGCATCAGGGCGCTTCGAAGCGGTGGGAACCAACGAAACAATCCTAAACTCGGCGAAGGAACAAAGCCTGCCCACTTATGACCTGAAGAATATTTTCATAATGCCCGGAATACACGATGCACATACACACCTACTGCTTGCCTCCATGCAAAAGCTAAACGAAATTGACATCGGATCAGATAGTACTGCTACTACCACAGGGGCGAATATCAAAAAGGGCCAGTCTGCCTGTGCCTGTGCTGATGCCCATGTTCGAGGAGACTGGCTCATTGCGAACTTCTACGCAGGCAATAACTTCCCGGACGGGAAGATAGACCGCACGTATTTGGATGATGCGTTCCCAGACCGACCACTACTCGTTCGTGATATTTCCTGTCACAATGTTGTCATGAATAGTGCCGGACTGGAGCGTGCTGGTTATGATATCGAGGTCAACAAGGAGGACCCTCCAGGTGGTAAGTACGTACGCAGACCCGACGGCAGCATGACTGGGAAGTTGGTCGAAGCTGCCACCACTCAGGTTTGGTCCAGGCTCCCTCAACCACCCATTTCGTACGTGAAGGAAGCTATTCTATATGGAATAGAAATGTCCCATAGATTTGGAATCACGTCTGTTCAAGAGGCATCCGCAAACACGATTTACCTGCACGCTCTGCGCGAGCTGGAACAAGAAAATCGACTGCAAATGGAAGTTTTTCCTCATATTGTTCATGCCCCAGAAACCTTCGCGGCCGAAAGCCAAGAGACTTTGCATCACCTCATTGAGAACGCTGACACATTTTGCAGCGAGCACGTTGATCCTCGGTTTGTCAAATTCTGGATGGATGGTGCACCGATCCCACCCCATTTTACACATTGTGAATTGGGTCCGGACGGCTCTCCTGATGAGAATAAGCTACTACTGAGCTTTGATTCATTGTTAAGCGCGCTGATACAGCATGATGTGAGAGGCATGACATGTAAAATTCATTGTGCTGGAGAGGGCTCGGTAAGACGAGCACTGGACGTGTTGGAAATAGTTCGACAATCAAACCTTGCAGGCCCGCAGCATGAACTGGCCCACTGCAACGCAATCTACAAAGGTGAGAGACAGACAGTTCAGATCAAGGAAACCCAAGTATCTTGCTGAAAACCAACCTTTTGCTGAAAGATTGATATTCCTCGAATGGCAAAGCTCCAAATCACTGCGGAGATGTCACCTGCAATATTCCACGACACAAGTCTGACAGTGAACTTTCCCCATATCTTTCAATGGCCGTTCAAGGAGCTGCAGGATGCTGGAGTCCATGTTACTGTGGGTTCCGACTGGATATTACCTCCCACACCAGACATCTTTCCTGCGCTGTCAGCAATTGTGGAAAGGTTTGTTTCGGAACCAGGCAAAGCAGCTGAAGAAGCTGGAGGAGAGAAAATTTGTCGGATCATCACATTGGCTGGGGCAGAGGCAGTAGGTCAATCGAGGGAGTTGGGCAGTATTGAAGTTGGAAAAAAGGCGAATTTCATTGCCGTTGATCGAGACTTGAGTCGCGGTGAATTTGCCGGCGCGAAAGTATTGAAAACGTGGTTCGAGGGAGAGGTTGTCTGGGAAGACGGGGGAAACGTCGATCCCAACGTAGGAAACCTCGTTCTAGATTTTGTCTAATGGAAGGGCTTCATGCTAAGAAATGATAGTAATAGATACCCAGACTAGCAAGTCTATAAGGTCACAGAAACGCCGGCGGTCCATCAAGAGAGTATATTAGCCGCTCCATGTAAGCCAAGCGTAGGAAAGAGTATTTAAATTGGATATTCAATATTTTAGGTAAATTAAACTGAGCAGGAAGATGGGGCTTTATATAGAAAACGTGACTTATTTTGCGTAATAAGCAGGTTGATAAATGTTGACCAGGATTTCGGTTTGAGGCACGACCAAATGCCTAAGGGTTATCTTGGTAGAGTGGCACAACACTTAACAATAAATACAAAGACCACAATTTAAGCAACAAGGGCCTTTTCTGAGGGAAGCCCATTGGGATCGGGGCCAGGGCTTTGAGGAAGCCTAGTCTGGTTGTAATGATATACCTTGATGAATGTAGGAAATCAAAGCCGGAGTTTATTTAGTCTAAATTGACTAGAGTAAATCTACCAATTTGTTGAATAGTCAAGAGATATATTTTCGCATGATGATAGGTCCTTTTGGCGCTACATGCTCTCTACTTCCCCTAACAATTGCTCACTACATGCAACCTGCCACGGACGTAGAAGAAGAAGAAGAAAAAAATTCCGAGGTAGATAGTTGATTCAACCTAACTCATTACAGTTGTTTGACAGAAAAAAAAAAGGCTATCAGGTTTAGCATCGACTTTGAAAGGTGCGAGCGGTGTGAACAGTACACAACTTGTAGTTTTTACCATGAACCATAGTAAGAGCCGTTTAATCTTCCGTGTTATTTCACAGTCTTCAGGCCGTAACTGCAGAATTTGTCTGTGATTGAGGCAGCAGAGAAGATGCCACCACGGAAGCTGCGTCAATCTTTGCTAAATGCGTGGCATATGAGCCAAAAAGCATCTGTACGACCCGTTGCGGCTTTGGGTCCCAACAATAGAACCTTCCAGTAGAGCGCATTTTTTGAAGGTCGACTACGACAAAAGACTCAACGGGCATGATAGTCTCTGTCCAGAATAACAGGTATAGCTGGTCGCAGAGCTTGAAGATTCTGCAGAATTCGGTATCGGCCAGTCCCTTTTCAGTTCCGGATAGACAATGCCAGGTCAGTGTCCCACTATTCAGGTAGACGTGTTCGTACGCATCTCTGGGCGAGTAACGGTACAAAATGTGTCGACCAACGAGCTCATCTGTCTCGGGGAACGGTGTGGCGTGGGGAAAAGTAGTAACATGGCCCTGGAGGAAGTCGGTCGTAGTCCGTCGTTGTCCTTCCACTTCCTCGAGCTTCGACAACCCCGCAATGACCTGGCCAGTTGAACGATTCCAGACCAAGCTCACATGTTCCTCGAATTCTCGCTTGTAAAAGTCCACGAAGAAGATGCCAGATCGTACCTCAAAGGCCTTGTAATCATTTTTGCCTTTGACTCCTTTTTGAGGTCCCGTGGTGACCTCCCAGTTCAAAGAACTCTCGGTAGCAAAATGATGGGAGATAGAAATATTGCCGTCAAAAATGATGTTGACGACCTCACATACTAGGGCAGACGAGGCTGGCATTAAATGCTCTGCAAAACCCACTGCAAGCTCTTCGAGAGTAGGCCATTGTGAGACCGGGACAAAAGCATTCGATTCGGTGGTTGACATTTTGGATGGGATGACTAGGCAGCAGAGCTTAGAGCTTGTTTGAAACAGAGCACTTCCCGAGAAAGCGATAAAAGGTTCAAAATTGCAAGACGGGAGGTTCGTTGCATGGTAAGAATTTATATCAAGATCTATATACTGCTAGTACGGTTGCCGCGGAACTGAACCGCTCGGCCCATTCTAGCCAATCGCACTTTTTGGCCCCAAAGGGTTTGGCGCAGATTAAATCCTACTAGTAGATTATGGACCCTAGTAGGGCATGACCGCCATGTCCCCAGCTATACTTGTATCTCACGTCGAGCAACTCCGCTTGTTTCCTTCACACGATTATGCCGACCCTTATTCCCCTCGTCCTACCAATTCCTTGCGCAAAGGCGACAAAGCGAGCTCGACTCATGATATCACGTGAGTTATATACGAATATGCTCGATGGGCAAGATCCCAAGGATTTAGAGCCTTTCTCAAGCCAAAGGTCAAGTCTACAGTGGTTTTCTGATCAAGTGGAGAAGCTCCATGCCGTATTGCAACCCGACTTCCATCTGTCGTCTGAAGATACTTCAACCCAGAATGAGACTGCTAGTCAAGTTGTCACCAGCCCTTTGGATCTGGACCATTCAAAGGGGGACTCGCCGAGCATGAAAAGCGAATGCGCTACCGACTATAGTGTGATATGCAATTCATGTTCAGTCGATTGTCAGACTATCTGCTAACACAACTTCAGCCCGCATCGGAGGAAGTCCTTGAGATACTGTTACGGAGATGCGATCGTCCCTCTGGGAGAGAAATGTAGAGCTCTCGCTACCTTCTCACTTGACAAACGATTACACATTTCTGGTTGAACATTATTTCGCTTGGGTCTGTCATATCATGTCAGGGTTCGATTTGCCAACAAATCCATCACGCGCGTGGATCGCAGCACTTCTGCCTTAATCCACCGTTGTGCTTTATCGATTTCGGCAGCGCACCTTGCACAGCAAAGGAAGGCAGCACGCACACTGGCTCTGACTCAAAACACGAACGCCCTCTCGTGTCTTGCGACCAAGACTGCTCAGATAAGAGAACAGGTGTTGATAAGGGTTAACGTCATACAAAAGACTCGAGTTCAGTCACCGTATACTTCTTGGTATAATAATTCTGGGAATGACTTCAGAATGTGCTTCTTGTTTTAACTTTATTTCTGATTGTAGCTTACCTTGCTTCGATTCAGTCTTCGTACAACTCTGCTGCATTGGACCTGGAACATCTCATAGGACCACGTGTCCTGTTTCGGGCACAGATTTTACCTGCCATCGCCATACCATCCTGCCCAAATTCATCGCGTACCATATGTTCGCCAGATCCCCGTTTTCTTGGAAGGACCATGGCCTACTGGGAAACTGTGGGGTCTTTCGTTGCAGACCAGGAAATTGATACAGTTGACTACCTCCTACCTTTTTGCAAGCTAGGTGGTGACGGAGGTTCGGGTGTCAATCCTTGGAGCGGAGTCTTAGCTATTCTGTTCCTTTATCTGTCCAAAGTCGGATCGATAGCCAGGCAGCGCCATCATTTGCGGAAGATTTTGCGCCACTTTCCAAGATAGTAGAGGAGGCTCACCAAATACTTTTGCAGAGGGCTAGGAATATTGAAGCCTTGGTAAGTCGGCATAAATTACTGGCAACAAAAGCACTTGGAAGCACAGGAGAAGACCTTACTCCAGTCGGCTATTTTCAAACTCTAGACAGGGCTTACCAACCTTCAATCCTTCTGGAGCTCTGTCGAATGTTTCTTGAGTTGATGTTCGAGGAATCGTCACTGTCATTATCAATTTTGTTTTTTTTTTTTTTCCGGACGAAGCGCAACTACATCTAAAATACCACGGTCAACTGTATGGATTGGCCGTTGGCATTATGTCATTAATCGCATCCATCCCTGAGACCTCAGGAACTCGAGCTGTACGAATAATGGCTCTTGTTATCGCCAGCAGTACGCTTCATTGTGGTAGTACCGAATATGTCGGCGGCATACGGGACGCAGGCTTTATTGAATCGTCCCTTGGATACAAGGATGTGATTCTATTCTGGCGCTCGTTTGTAACGTCCCGGCTACAAAACTGGCTCAGTATGTAGGGCTGGACACAGCACGCCGCGCGTATATGACCATCGTGGAAACGTAGGAACGAGAAGCACAGAGAACCTGGCAGTCGACGAAGAACTCAGCGAGGCTTAGTGCCTCAAGTGTACAGTGGCCTGATCAAGAAAGAGAGTTTCGATTAAAGTTACTCCCAGGGATAGTGGCCTCGCAGCCCAAGGCTGCACAGCCCAAGGCATCCACCGGCTCTTCCGGGTTCCCATGGCAAACTATATCATCATTACGTCTGTCTCAGAGAACGGCGAACCCATCCGTTATTTTATATTATCCGTCTAATGATTAAACCATTCATCTTCCTCATGTTGCTGCTCTATTTATTATGAGATGAACATCATATAATTCCCCAAAATGGCGTCTATGTGGAAGAAGACCCAAGCTAAGCTAGGTCTGAATCTTCCCATAGTGCTGCTGATGTTCAAGTATGCTTTTCCAAGAGCTTGCGTATAATCTAATTCTAAACTGACGAGTACGGACTACAGAGGTGCAATTGCACCGACAATTGGACTCGCAATGTACATCCACTCTCTCCAGCCGGACTAGCAAAGTGTGCTTATATTCTGCAGATATCAGAGTGACGCTGTGGCAAAGCAGTTTTCTACCATTGGCTATCTCATTCCCATCATGTCTATTCTCACGATTCCAGTCGCGCCACGAGCCCGGTTCTTCCAAAATCTTATAGTGAGCATGGTATTGGCCCGTACTTCACGTTTGACGTAGTTTGTCTGGGCTAAATGTCTTGTACACTAGCTTTTGGTGGGGTTCGCAGTCGCATTATCTTTCTTATCAATGTGGTGTGCCATCCGTGCACGCAAAAACACAACTCATATACCTCAGGGAGGCAACGGCGCAGGTCCGGTTACTGGTGCTCCTGTAAGCCCGTATAATGCCGCTGCGAGTGTTAACATGGCGATCTGGTTCTCATTCGAAGTGTGGCTGGCAAATACGTATGTCTGTTGGTATAAGCCCCTATCATAAGCTCCCAATTATGACGGATGGAGTAGGTTCCGTGCTTTTCGACCGCAGTACTTCATTCCGTCAATAATATTTTCCATTTTTATCCAGGTGACTGCGACCTATGGAACTCAGTTCGAAACGATGGATGAAGCTGGATCTTTAAGTAAGATTTCCCCACTTGCGATCGTAGCCGTATATACATGCTAATTGCAAGAATCTTCTCCAGTCAAACACTTGATGGGGTCATTTTTTGCGGGATTTGGACTATCAGCAGCAGTCAATGTGTTGATTATTCCACTCACATCTCGAAAGATTGTTAGTATGTACATAGTGGAGAATTTCGATGCGATTCAACGAACACTGGATGCCCAGCGTGAATTTGCGCAATCCCTATCCTCGCGTTGTTGGCCTTCTGTCCATGGTACCTATGATATCACCCAGCAGGAGACTACACCTTTATGGCCTGAAGCAAACTCTCTGAAAGAGGCAACCACCCAAGCTACCAAAGCCCTTGGAAAGATAATATCGGAATTGCGCTTTGCAAAACGTGAGGTTGGTTGGGATTACCTAGGGCCAAAGGAACTAGTGAAAATCACTCGCTTATCGAAGAAAATATTGGGCTCAATGCTGTGGATGGAGTCATTTGTCGAGGTCAGCAGACGTATCCCTCGTGTTGTGACCGAGTTGGACAGCATTCCTCATGAAGAGGAGCAGCAGATGTGGTCTTGGGTATTTGAGAGGAGGCGCGGCCCCACCGAACAACTTATCCAAGCCATGAAAGAAAGTCTAGACGACTCTGTGTACGTTCTTCGCTTCCGCAAAGCGCCAACTGTATCTCAATCGGATATTGAAAACAATAGAGATCACACGAGCACACACTTAGAAGAGATGATTGAATATTTCCTTCGAGGGCAGCAGGATACCTTAGAGATGTGGCTCTCATGGACAGGCATGCATCAGCCTTCTGAAATACTTACGGGAGTAGATTCTGAGCGACGTGAACGGTATCGGCTCCAGCTCTACTTTCTCCTTGATGTAGGCTTCTCCTAGCCTCTGAGCTGAAGCCTCGTATCCTAACTTTATAATAGTTAGAATCTTCGCTCCTTTCAACTGCGAGAAGAATCCTAGACCTGGTGAAATATGCGCATTTGAAGGTGGACGATGGAACCATGAATAAAAAACGGCTGGTGCTGCCAACGAGGAAGGAATTAAAAAAATGGTTCTGGGCGTCATTTTCTAGGGAAGACCGAGAATTGGACTATTATCAGTACAGCAGAAGATCTGGAACTGTTAGGATCTGCCTGGATGATGTCCTACAGACAGGCACACATCCGGAACACGTCCTCCCGCAAAGCACGTGGGAGAAGATTGGCGATAATGTTCGGAGAGGCTTTCGCTTCTTCGGTTCACCTGAGTCCGTGTTTGGTTTTCGAGTAGCGGTGGCTACCATGGCTGTTTCAGTCGTTGGGTTTCTCAGAAACTCACAACACTTTTACATCCAGCAACGCCTCATCTGGGGTTCGATCATGATTGCAATTAGCATGACATCGACTGTGGGGTCAGCTATGTATGGACAATCAATGCGGCTCCTTGGGACATTTATTGGAATGGTGTTGTCGTATATTGACTGGTACATAGTCGACCGACAGCCAGCAGGCGTCCTTGTCTTCGTTGGGATCAGCATGTTCTTGTCCTACTACCCATTAATTAAGTTTCCCACTCACTCTGTGCCGCCTATAGTCGAAATGGTCACCGTTATGTTAATTGTGGGCTATGCACTTCAGGTAAAGAAAGTTGGGGTCATCTTCTCTGAGTCCAACGGGCAAGCATATCACGCTCTATATGTACTGTCACCTTATCGACTCGCTACTGTTGTGGGTGGCATCGGGGTTGCTTTTCTGTTCACGTATTTCCCCTCTGTGACCACCGTCAAAAGCTGCTTCAGACGAGATCTTGCGTCCTTTCTATACCTTCTCGCACATTACTACAGCTCCGTGTACACGACACTCTCCATATCAGTCAGAGGTCTGGCTGGAGATCATAGCGACAATAAGAGTCTTGGGAGAATCCTTGAAAGAGCTCGCGCTCGTGTACTTGCCAAGGAAATTGTTCTTCTTCAGGGAATGGAACAACACACGTGGTTCTTTGCCTGGGAACCTACGATTGGGGGAAAATTCCCCAGGGATGCCTACGAGAAATTGGTTGAGCATGCGCGAAAGTAAGTTCGTTCCGTATTTGTTTCAATTGTTGCAAACACTGATGTGTATCCCTAGCGTACTTCAATTTTCGGCAACGTTAGTCGAAATCACTGATTCATTCCATTCTACTGGCACGATGCTCTCAGACTCGTGGGCAGAAGAGATCAGACAGCTCCTAACTTCACTGGACGTAAGGTCCCATGAAGTGACGTCTTTTCTCACTACACTATCAGGTGCCATCAAAACCGGGAACCCATTGCCTCTTTACCTTAAGACGCCCAAACTTCGTCTGCCTACTGAGCTACTGGCTGCTGCTGCTGCTGCTCCCGACGCGAACCTTCTTAGTGAAGAACATTTCAGCCAGCCGGCCTTTTCAGTTATTGCTTCGATGGAGATTACCATGATGGCCCTGGAAGATGATCTATCTCAACTATTATCCGGGACGAAAGAGATTGTGGGAGAGTTGAACTTGTTGACAGATATTGTCCGCAGAAAAGACTTGCCTGCTAATATGGATTCAATCATGGCAACGGAAAAAAGAGATTGACTCTTGTATCTCCATTTCTTGCTTCCAGTGCTTGCTGACTACTTTTCTGACGCCATAATATAGCCCGCCACAGTAGAGATGGCACCGACTCAATTGTTATCGTTGCATCTCTGCAGCCTTGCAGTTCGGGCCATGTATTGATCAACTCAAGATGGTATTCTTCTGCTGCTGGTCGACTATAGATGGGACAATGAGATTTATTTCCCAAGACAATATATTCATGGTATATATAATTTGATCTGAGTTGCAACTAAAGAAACTTTGCTGTCCGAAATCAATAGCTTACAAGTCTGCGACTTTCGTAGCATCAAACTCCCCTCAACAAGGTTTTCGCATGGTTTGCTGCCAGAATGCCTTGCAACATGATCGACCGGCGCTATCTTACTATGCTCCAGGCGCAGATTCACGAAATTTACCCTCGATCTTAGCCTTTCTACATTGCTTGGCTGTATCCATAAAGTCAGGTATGGTTGGTGAGATTTAGAACGTATGTAATCTAACAAACTTTGCTGAATTTTGAATTGTCGACACTGGCCTGCATCCCCCACCAACGACAGATAAAGACGCATGTCAGGAAACAGACTTGTCTGGAGAAACATACGACAGGAAAGCGGCCAGGCCAAGTCAAGACATGGCACCAAGTCAAAGGTCTCCGAGTATCTTCGCTCAGGAGGTGCGGTCGACCCAAAACGGGGACGAAAAGGTGAGATCATGTATGCTTATTTTCTTTCAAGAGAATTTCCCGGAGAACCTGATTATTACTGAAGGTATGAGCTGTCGAGCTGGAATTCCAAGGCCTATGAAGGTAAAGCTCGTAGATCATGGGTATAATCGAGAGGTTAAGTCTTATTTTGAAATTTCAGGCCAGTATACGGTAAATATATTGCATTCATTGAAGCTACATGGACCTGTGACGACTGAGAAGATTTCAAAATTGTTTTTGTGTGCACCACCTTAGGCCGCATGGGTGTAACCCTTTCAATTCAGGCGGCTAAATCGTTTATTCGACTTTTTCAAGTCCTTTTCAATCTCAATCCACCTCCTGGATACCTCTGCTCTTTCTGGGACTGACGACTCTCTCACCTCTTCGAGCCCTTGCGAAATACGGCCCACAGCAATCATGCATTTTTGATATTCACCTAGCGAGTCATTGATATCTCTGAGCATCCCGCTCAATGGATATCCTGCCAGACCCCATAGCCCTGATGAAGATCAGCTTATGTACAACAAGATCACATAGAGGCTCCCTGCATGTATCACGTACCCGCGGTCGGCTTGAGAATCACTCCACCCACTGCTTTCCCGATCCCCTTGAACAGCCCTTTCACACCGTCATGCTTGAGACCATAACGCGGCTGCGTTCCTAGGCCTGTGATGCCGAAGTAGAATCCATCTCTGAGCTCCTATACAAATGTCAGCATACTTGGTCCCAAGCTAGTGCTTGTATGATTGTTAGTACCTTTCCAGCTGCCCTGAATCCGCTTCGAAGACCAATCACCTGGGGGATGTCGTTTACCGTTGGGTCGTTATACAATTTTGGTGCGTTGTGGAAGCCTCTGGCCATGCTCAGTGACACATCCGTTGGTAGCCATATGATGCACTTCAACAACTTCTTCGACATTTTGCTTCCGTGAAACGCAACCTCGTGTATAATATTGAATTTAGGTGGTTTTGAGGGACCCATCGAGCTGCTCATTGTCTTGGCCTTTTCGAGCTGGAGATCTCTTTTTCGTCTTATGCTCGAAACCTTTTCGATGCTGTTGACCTGGCTTTCACTATCGCCATCAGTAGTACTTTCCTGTGCACCCAGCCTAACCAAAACCTCGCCATTCTCGTGCTCATTATGTTCAAATTGTGTATCCTGGCTCTCAAAACTGTTCTCTTGGGGTAAGCGAGCTAGAGAAGAACTTACTGCTCGACATGCTGTTCGGCGATCAAAATGCTGATGGGGTTGGCCTATTGCGCGAGCCGCAGAAATAATATCAAGCACGACCTCTCTTGGCGCATCTGCAAGCCCAATCACGAAGTTTGAAATGGCCCCAAGTAGCACCTGAGCGCTAGCAGTAAGTGGGCCGGCAGGATCACGGAACGTATCGTATTCCATTGGACGGTATCTGGAAGGGCAATTAGTCAAAAGCTATCGCCGTTTTGGTGGCAGTGTTGGAGAAGACTTACAGCACGAGATTATGTGGACTAATTTTGCCTGATTGCACCAGAACCGCTGCCGCAAATACACTTAAGTTAATCTTAGTATGTTTGAGATGCCAAGCCGCTGGCCGACCCGGAAATACGGAGCATTTGAGTGACTCGAGATCAAGATGTCGATAAAAACTATACACTCCATGGCGCACACCAGACTCTTCCTGCATGTTCCTCGCGATCGCCTGTGCCCTTTCTAAAGTGGCCACTTCGAGCGCCTTCCCTATTGCATCTGAGAGATTCTGCAGGTTCAGACGTTTATAAGGTATTGGTGATGGCCCCGCTCCTGCTCGCGCGACAATCTCCCCCCAAAATTGCTGGTCTCCAAAAAAGGGGACAATTATAGTCGGCCGACCTAGGGCAAGGCCCGCCGCGGTGGTACCAGCACCACCATGGTGGATTACACAGCTGACATGTCGAAACAGCCAGTCGTGGGGGCAGTTGCCAATGATAAGAATATTTTCCGGCACATCCACTTCGCCCGCCCCAAGATTCCCCCAGCCTTTCGAAACGAGAGCTCGCTGTCCGGTTTTTTGAACTGCTCCAAATACAATTTTCGTTAGTTTAACGGGATCATCTACTACGATAGAACCGAATCCGATGTAGATCGGTTTTGGCCCTGCGTTGAGGAATGCATCTAATTCCTTTGGCGGCGTGTAGCTGGTCTCTGCTGGGAGGAAGCCAAAGCCACATACGTCGATCTTATCATCCCAATCGGGGGGCTTGGGTAGCAATGCAGGAGACCTATTGTCGACCGTTCTCGTTAATCATATGGAATAGTTTTTGCTGACTAGGAATGGATTCCTCACCATAGATACGCATGCGGCACGTGCAGTCGGTGTAGCAGGCTTGGGGCGGTTATGGCATCGATAGGTTGGAGTGCTAAGGTATTTTTGCGGAGCGTGTTTAGAATATCTCCCAAACCTTGCCACACCATTATATCCACGACCCCGTAGGAAACAAAGTTTGCGACAGTCGGTTTGTAATTCCGCGAGTGAACAATGGCTAACGGGTGGGGAAAGGATTGAGTTGGTGACCAGGGCATTCTATTATGTATTGAGTGTGTTCAGTCTATTGTGCAAAGGCCAACCAGGACTTCATATGTGAGAGGGTTAGCTCACGTAAACATGACATGGAGAGGGATGCCCAGTCGCTGTGCACAATGAATATGGGCGAGGCTCGGAGGGTTGGCTATAATGACATCCGCCACAAAGGGGCGTTGTCGATAATCCAAAGCCTCACTCCATGGGTCCTCTTTAATTTGGTGCAGATCCGTCCCATCACCCATTATAAAGCAGGATTTCCAACATCCATTGAAGATTTCCTTCATCTCACGCCGACGCCTCAGGATGGCTCCGCTCCGTATTGTCTTAAGTCCTGGTAGAAGACCCGGATTTTTCACCATGAAAGCCATCAGCTCCGTCGGGTCTCCTCCGATACTGAAGAACTCTAGACCGCCCTGGAGAACGAACTCCCGGAAAGCCAAATGCGTAGCCAATCTGACACGGTGACCGTGTGATTTCAGTTCTCTCCCTAGTGCGACAAATGGCTGAATGTCGCCTCGAGAACCAATCACCTGGATGACAATGTTTAATTGCAGTGGAAATTCCTTCACCTCATCGTTCGGGATAAGCCGTTCGGCACGATCTGTCTGGTGCGGCCCCCAGTCTGAACGTACAACCGGGTGTTGTATTTGTTTCAATAGCCCCGCAAGGTGCGGTTTATGCTGATCGATATCGATGTCTATCCTGCCATCCCCTATGATAAAAGGTAAAACGCGGTTAGGGCAAGGTGCATGAAATTTATCCAAACACACCACTCACCGAGAAAACGGGTGCCGACATCGAATCTGTCCTGGAGAAATCCCACTTTTTCCTTGTCATCTGGGAACCGCTCAGTATTATTTTCTGGCCAACCATCCAAACCAGTGATCCCAATTCGCTCGGATAACCCTCCTGTAGTAGTGGACGCTACAGCGGCCATGATTGACAGTATCGACAGTAACGTTACCCGTCCGATGGTGGATGATCAGGAGAAGTGATAGTCAAGATGGGTGAAACTCCCACCGCGCCGTAGGTTCTTGTCGCACTCATTTGACACCTGAATATGATATCTGCTCATGTGATCCTCTTTTGACAGTCTGACAAATCCGAATTCATACAAATCATTATGGTTGCACCCAATGACGTCAGTAGACTCGTCTGGACTTGGCTGAATTAGCCCTAGTCGAAGTATCGCCACGAGCGGTCAAGATCAGTAAAAAAAGACCACATCATCCGCTTTGGTCGGCATGGGGTCAAGCCAAAGATCAGCCATCAGCCATGGAACGGCTAAGTGAATCTTGTTAGTTCTCTTGTCCGCAAATGCTACGATTATGCCAAGGTTCTATTTTCCTGGTGTTGGCCGAAAGTTTTTGATGTTTAATTAGATACTCCTATTTTCTAAAAGGTTAGTTCTAGCCTCTAGGGTTTTACTATCAGAATATATAATAGTAATTATATTTTTTTTATATTACCTTCTACTTCTGGTATTCATATTACTATATCTCTAAATATTTTGCTATGACAATATATTTCAGAAGAGGGAGGGCAGAGAGATTGGTAGAGGTGGTATTCATCCCCGTCTGGTAAGCTGAACCAGGAACTTTTGTCATATTAGAATTACTTCAAGTAGTGGGAGAAAGATTTGGATACTCTGAAGAGTGAAGATAGACCGCCTTGAATTGAATCGGACTGTATTGAAGAGTATCGAAGCTTGGCAGTGTGAATGTATCGAACATTCCCTTTTGTTGTCTGATTCTTCTACTTCGTCGTCTCCTCACCATCACCATCACCACCATAACCTCCACCTACATCAGCTACTTCTTTGCGTATGCAGCTCCATGATAATTATTTCCAAAGAAAAGGTTAATCAGGAGATTCGGGACCTAAAGAAGAGAAATCACGAGTATCCAATATGAGATTGAGATTGGGATAGCTGAAATCTAGAAATAAGAGCAACGGTTGGCTCTCCAGGCCGAAGATGATATATATTCTTGACATGTCCTAGGTATGCCTCAAATCCTATTGTACTCGCTCTCGCTACTCTCTGGACGTACTAACTGCTGTATCTAGGTCAAATAGTCAAACGCACGCATGTCCTCGAAGTCAAATATGGGATTCTGTCGAATTATGAACAGACTCTCTTTCTCAGACTGTATGAGAATCATACAACAGGCTGGCAAGTTCAATATAGCCCGGTCATTTACCACAACGCATCATATCCCTAAGTATATGTTACTATGCGTCAATGTATTTGGTTCCTTGCCGAACGGGCTCGTGCCGGTCACAAGGCCAGCAATCTGCCTCCAAAAGCACAATGGATCCTCGGCTAGATTCGACATTAAATTTCCGCAGATATAAAATACTTGCTATAAGTATCTGGTCTCGGGCCGAGTGTCAGAGGGTAACTTGTTGTCTGACTAGGACGACGTATTAAGGACCCGAATGGGTGCTGTCCCCGGCGAGGGCTCGCACCTCATCGCAGTGCTAGGATCTAGTAACTTGTTATAAGCGAAGCTAAGACGACCCTTTTAATTTGTGTCTAGTTTATTCTCTACCTTATTGCAGATATCCCGCGTCTTCAGCTTTGAAAGCCCTAAACTTGCAGATTGATACATATACATAATATGCTAATATCCAAAATTTGGCTGGAAGTCTCCCGGAAAACAGAACTTACATATTGATTACGAGGCCCTTCATCGTTAAAGGACCAGCCCTCTTCACCTCACTCTTATTCCTATCTTATCCATCAAGACTCAGGCTGCCAAAGCCGTCCCCTCTGTCTTCTACCATGTCATCTGTATTCTTTCCAGAAGAGTACTGGCTCAGCAAGGCCCTTGTGGTCTCACATCCCTTGGTTTGGCAACTCATTGAAAAGGTTGTGGAGCAATCTGAGATTAGCGACCGCAAGGACATGCAAGAGTTTGACAGTCCGTCCTACGCCCACGCTGAGTTCAAGTGCTGTAATACAAGCAATCCTTACCAGCAAACTCGAATTATCATCTATCTCCAAGTTCCTGCGGCAGAACTTATGTTCCTAAACCCTTCGTTCCTCACTTGCCCACACATGTCCTTGCCCGCTTCCCAATCATCATCCTTCACTCCTTTCCTCCACCTCTTCCACCACACGGATTTGGACACTTCATCCAGAGACCCATGCTTTTGTGCCTTCTGGGCCGTTCTGACTTTTGCCGACGTTGAGGCGTTGCGAAAATCCATTCTTGAATGTGAAAAATCGACCTTTCTCCTAGATTTCTGTATGCATGCATGCATGCACCGCGATCCCGTTACTTTAGACACAGAATCCACCAGAAAAGCATTGATCTCGCCCTCAAACGAGACAACAAGAGTTGACCTCTCAAGGAAACGCAAAATCGTAGATGTGGCCCACATCTACCCCCATTATCTAATTGCGGACAGGCGAAACAATTTCACAATCACCTTCCCACCATTATGGAAGATGTTGGAGTATTTTGGCCACCGGACAAAAGCGAAACGCTGGCATGACAAAATATTCACAAATCCAATTGATCCCACTAGACAGGTGGATTCAGTCTTCACTAGAGTGTGCATTTCACCAGGTATTCATCATATGTGGTCGGCTGGGATTTGTGCCTTCAGACCTCCTAGATTATAATAGCGACAAGGCCACAATCGAGGTAGAGTGGCACTAGCAACCGGCGAGAACAGTGGTAGATCGAGTAGCTGTTAACACGGCTCCGGCATCATCTAGGAATGTGGGCCAGGTTAGGACCCCGGATGGACTGTTTTCTGAGCTGTTTCTTAGATATGGGAACACTGTAGGACCTGTCAAGACCGGCGACAAGTTCACCTTCTCCACCACAGATCCTGGAATGATGCCTCTACCTTCGAAAGGACTGTTAGATATGGCATTTATAGTAACCAGAATTATAAATCTTTCAGGGACAGGGGGTTCGACAAATTTAGTTTGGTGGGATTCTTCGGACGGAGACAATTCTGGAGACCCGTATCCCTTAGATGGCTGGCTAGCATTAGTGGAGAGGAATCCGATGGAAATTTCAATCATGAATCTTGCCCTAGATATACTTTTGTATAGTGTCATACTAATACATACGACCATAGGGTGTGGAGAACAGGGCTTCCCGTCCGCTCAGCCGTACTTAAGCCACACGCCGGGAGGTTAGTAGTTGGGTGGGTGACCACCAGCGAATCCCTCCTGTTGTATGTTTTTTATAATATATTTTTTCTTGTTGCGGTGTGTGGGCTTAATCCCTCGGGGAATCCTGTTGACTGGCCGGTGTTTTCTGTGCGGTGGAGGATTGTAGTATCTACCATTACTTGAGCCTCTTCTTTGCAGTGACTGTAATTTAACTATGTAATGCCTGGTTATGTCACGGCCCAGTTTCATTACTTAAACAGCAGTGCATGAGGTTAGGATAAACGGAAAAAAAAAAAAAAAAAAAAAACTATTAGTCCACCAGACCATGTGCTTTAACACCTTCTTTGTCGGGTGTGCAACATCCCTGCATAGTTGTAAGAAGTCCTTCCTGAAATTTGCATTAGCATTGTAGGCGAAAGAGGAGATCTAAACATATCAAGCGGGGTATTTCAGGCTCGAGCTTCCAGCCCGAGAATCGCAAGAGACATGGTATTCGATATCGGAGACCCGTGCTAGGGACCCTGGTCTTCTTGTTGGAAACGGCTTGGAGCGGGCTCTGGAGCTGAGGGAGTGCCCATATGCTGAACCATTTCGAATCCAACCTGAGGTATTTTCCGACCAGATCCCCATTGTTGTTATCCTCTGGGGTTGGGTAAAAAAGGAGGCGCAGCGTATTCATGTTATTTGATTTACGGTTAAAGTCCATAACCACTTCCCAGTCACGAGATCCAACCTTCGGGCCCCACTCTGCAAAGATTGCCCTTCGAAATTCGAACATATGATTGAGCTCACGCTCCCAAAACTATCTCAAGTTAGACTTGGTATGGTATTGGCTTTGATATTAACATCCCTTGTCCAGTTTGGTGTTTCTTATGTCTTCCGCGGCTGTAAAGTTGAAAACAGTCTGATCGTACGCCATTTCAATGAACCTCCCCCATCTATCCATCCAAAATGAAGAGGCAACCACCGAAGGAACCTTGTGGGCGTGTGAGCTTTGCAATCCATAGCGATCCTGGATCCATTACCTGAACCTTGCAGGCTTCAGCCATGTATTCCATTCGCTGTCCTGGGTTTCATGGCGGGCCTGAATTAATCCCAGGAGGTTGTTACCATCTGTCTCCCTTTTTGTAAACAGCACCGTCATTTAATCGGAGGATGGTCAGGGTAGCCAAATCCCACGGGCTTTTATCGGAAAAGTTTGCTTCGTGGCCGGGCTGTTCAATTAGTTGTCCGCCTGGAGTCTTCAATGACTATGACAGATGTATCGAAGAAAGGGTTGAGATATATGAAGTTCAATATATTTGCCGGGAATCAACCAGTAGGTGACCCAATAGTTGGGTTTGCATATTAAAAACCAGTCGATATTCTTATTCGCAGATCCAGCAAGGGACTCGGCTAATGCTCTGTTGCGAGTAGAAAGAACGACAATCGACAGCTGTCCCGTTAATGGACTGTCAGACATTGCAATGAGCTCCAATGGCTGACCTCACTAGCCAGGGAAGAATGATATAATGACGAAGTTTATACGCGGATACTAAATAGCATAAGGCTTGTTCTAGTCATGATTATGAATGTTTATTGAAGATTTGATTAGACGTACAGCCTAGGATTCAATCAAATAGAGTAGTTGACGTTGCTTACTGTGGGTATTTATACCTAGCCTCGTGCGTACCGAGCCTATAAATCAAGACACTCCTAACCCGTCAGCAGGAAGTCCCAATCCTCTAGAACCTCTAATATTCTAAAAGAAAGCTAAACACACCATAATACCTCCAAAATGTCTTATTGCACCGTCCTCGCCCTTCTCAGCCGCAAACCCGACCTAGCCCGAGACGAATTCAAAGCCTACTACGAAACCACTCACATGGCGCTCGTCACGGACTTTGTCTACGAACTCGGCCCCATTTCTCTGACCAGTTTCCTAGAGCTATGGCTGAGTATCATCGTGGTCTCTCTGCCGACGCTGGCACCTCTGTTCAAACGCTACGTGAAGCTCCTGGTATCGCAACGGTCGCGCAGTACTGGCGGCCATGTCCGGCTTCGCGAGGCGCAGCACAAGATCGGGAGCACGTCGGTTAAGTATCATCGGCAGGATGTGATGCTCCGTTCGGCGCGAGAAGAAGGTTTGGAGGAGGGGGGGGAACGAGGACGATAAGTATGGCGACTCGGCCAGAATCAAGGCTTCCAGGGAGCGATCGGAATGGCCGAGTATGCACGTGAACGAGATTCGCGCCCCGCGAATGGTTCCATTGGACGAGGAATCTGACCAGGGACCGTGACTAGTAGGGCTTAGACCGTTGGTGAGACAAAGAATTGAAAGACTGGGCGTTGGCAGCATCTATTTTTAGTTTGGTTGTGCTTATGTGTACTCCATACAGTAAGATAGAACTACCGGGGTCATTGGTTTAGTCGAGTCCAAATTACTTTCGGATGAGCCTCAAAGTTCCCCTCATTCCCACCTACTTTAATAGACAGGTCCTCTAGGTGTATACTCATCTCGTCAGATAAATCGATGTTTCATCGACCATCATTTCAGTTACCCGTCTTAGTTCATTGCATCGGCTACTGGGCTTAGTTTTATTGCAGACATGGAAGCGGCAGACTATGTTGTCGTCGGTGGCGGTACGGCAGCCCTGGTTGTTGCCTGCCGACTGTCGGAGAACCCAGAGACGCGCATCATTGTACTAGAGCGCGGTGAAGATGTATCGAATGATGCTCGCGTTCAGAATCCACTTGTGTACGAGGCTCTGGCGGGCAGCGAGATGGATTGGAACCTTAAGGTGGCTCCGCAGGTAACGACGATCTCCACCCCCTCTGCTGACATTGGCTTTGCGCTAAAATGAACGGACCAGGCTGGGCTGAACGGTCGAGAATTCAGCCAACCGGCGGGGAAGACCCTGGGTGGGTCTTCCGTAATCAATGGTTGCGTCTTCCTGCCCCCGGCTGCGGCGGTTCTCAACGCCTGGGAGTCGCTGGGCAATCCGGGCTGGAACTGGGAAACGCTAGCACCCTATTTTCAACGGGCTTATACTTTGCATCCAAGGACCGGGGGCCCCCGGCCTAATACACCTGGCCCAATCCAAGTAAGCTACCCAGTGTCTACGGAGAGGGCCGACACTACTCTGCTCCACGCATGGAAGGAAACATTCAAGGAACACGGCTATGATTACGCCGACGAACTGGTGTCAGAAGGGGCAACCATCGGTACTCGGCCATATACTGCGACCATCGATCCAGTATCCGGACATCGCAGCAGCGCAGCGAGTGGATATGGCGCCATTCTTGCTTCTCGTACTAACGTTCGCATTGTCACCGGTGCCACTGTAACTCGTATCCTATTCGACTCGTCTGCGCCGAATGGCAATCCAACTGCCACGGGAGTGGAGGTCCAGACTGAAGCCCGGGGGACCGTCCTCTTCAAACCCACCAAAGAGGTGATTATGGCCGCAGGCGTGTTCAATAACCCTAAGATCCTCGAATTGTCGGGGATTGGGGACCAAGCTCGACTCCAAAAGCTCGGCATTTCACCACTCGTCCACCTGCCCGGGGTAGGAGAGAACCTGACGAATCATGCCATGAGTGTCCTGACGGCCCCGGTGAAGACGCATGCGGACATCCAGGATATCGCCCCGGGGATGAAAGCCAACGCCCTCATCCGCCTTGCGCCCGCAGAAATGCAAAAGATTCTCGATCAGGCCGGCGAGAGCCCATACCACACGGCTATTGCGGGCATCCTGAATAGCCCCAACGAGGCGTCCGCCTGCGTACACTTCGCCATCTACCCCGGTAATCTCGCTGTTATAGGCCTTTTCCCCTCCTTCCCTTTCTCCAGGGGTAGCATCCATATCCAGTCAGCAGACCCAGCTAGCAGTCCCCAGATTGATCCACAGTACCTGACCAACCCATCCGACCTCGATTCCATGGTCCGGCACGTTCAACACTTGCAGGCAATTCTACACTCCGCCAATTTCCAGCCCTTCGTCGATATGCCGCCGCCCCAGGACCGAGAGACGCTGGCCCAGCTAATGCGCGATGCCATGGTTATCCCAACGGCCCATCCGTGCGGTACCAGTGCGATGCTGCCGCGCGAGAAAGGTGGCGTGGTCGCGCCGGATCTGAAAGTCTACGGTGTCAACAATGTTCGAGTGGTCGATGCAAGCGTTTTCCCCATCATTCCGCAGGCGAATCCCATTAGCACGGTGTATACGGTAGCTGAACGGGCCGCAGATTTGATCCGAGCGCCGTGATCAGCCCATGTTGTGCTTTTCCTCTCCATTCGGTTTTGGTATGTTTGTAGTCCTGATTGGGAAGGGGAGAGTAGACTAGTTGTTTACGTTTGATAATAAAATGATTCAAAGATAAAAGAATATCGTGACATCCACGTGAAAGGATTCCTCGCGAAGAAGGAAGTGGATAAATATTAAATTGTAATAAAAACATCCCTGTCGAACGGAAACGATTGGGCAAATTTTCAAACTAGGTCGGACGATGAGTTAACGCTACAGACGCACATCTACGGAGTAAGTATCCATCAATTGCTTTCACAACGCTGGCGTTGGTCGAGCAAAAAAAGTACCGTACATACATGGCTCCCTACCCGTACCCTAAGTCTGTGACAAACGTCCATCTTCCCGTTTTGTCCATCACTCGGCCCCAACTGCCGTACGTGCGTAGATCGATTTGTTGCCATCATATTTGTCCTTGATCAGCGCTAACCGATCATAGTTGGATCCGTAGAACATTGATTGCCTGCCAATCGGGTTGGTTGGCGTCCGCCTCGTTCAGATATGCTTCTCCCACCCCCGGCGTCCACGGCCACTAATTGTGGCACCAGCTCATTCGTCATGGAGCTGTGGCCTCCCCATCCCTCTTTTCATTATAAAGATATGCTCAGCTCACAATAGCCTGTAGAAAGGTTTGGAATTTATTCTTGAGGTAATCACTATTGAAAGACCTTTCAAGTTGACTAGTCTCATCTTATATTAAGAAGGTGTCACTTGGTAATAGTTTATGAAGCAAGTCAACTTGACTGGTGTATATTCCGAGTTCAGCACCATGCTGTGGGTACTGGATATGCCACCATTTACTTTGCAATAAAACCATCAATGAACTTGATAATCTGCTCCGCCAAAGCCTGAGGCTGGCTTACAAATGGCATATGTCCGGTCTTAAAGTCGACAACTTCCCATTCGACCTTGGACTTCTCCAGCCACATATCCTGCAGCGATGAAGGGTTACAACAGTCGTCCAGGGTACGCACATACGCTCTCCTACCATCAAACGCACTCTCCGCCCAGGCTGGGGCAGTGGCAGGTGTTTCAAAAGCTCGGAGAGCGTGTGGCTGCATTAACTTCTCCAATTCGGGCTCAAGGGCACGGTCGCAGTCATTGTACAAAACCTCCATCGCCGGTTCGATGACTGCAAGCCCCTGAGATGGCTGGGAACAAAATGATTAATATCCCATGGTTTATGATCCTGGTTTGTTCTGGGTAGACCGTACCTTGTCAACTTTGATAAAAGGAGGGTAAGCGCCGCCGACAGCATTCAAGAGAGATTCTCCATCCAGTGTAATATTGCCCGCCACGTAAATCAGGCCGATGACGCCAGTCGATTGACCTTGGGCTCTTCTGGTCCCCTTCGCAAGCTCTTTTGCGGCGCCACCTGCAACAACACCCCCGTATGAGTGTGCGATGATGACGACATTTTTACCGTGTTCGTTCAAAAGAGGGAGTAAGACGTTGTCGCGCAAGAAAGCGATATCCTGAGGAGCGGACACGTTGATCGGATCGGAGGGATTGCAACTAGGGTATGACCCTGGGTGTGTTGCGTATCCGGCTTTGGTCAGATACGGTAGCAATTCCTCGAAGCCTTGAGGGGTGCCGAAGGCACCTGGAACGATAACGATCACCGGGAGGTTTGCCGAAGACATAGTGGAGGGGATTCTGGCTTGAAAACAGGTTGCGACTTTGTTAATGTTGAATATTATTGCTGAGAAGAAAAATAAGCTGAGAAGTCCGGATTGCTACCGGGAGTAAGCTCAAGAAGGCGGAGTGGAGGATTTAGTTTTGATTAACTAATCTTACCAATTTCAGAGCACCCTACCAGGATATTAATACATGTATATACCTAGGTAGTACATACAGGTAAGTGGTAATTCGTGTACTCGAACATGTACCTACAGGTGGGGGCTAAGTAGTAGTAGTTGCAGACACTATACTTCTCTCAGTAGGTCGTCGTTCAAGGACTTAGACCAATGGTACAACCAGTTTATTACGGGTTGCATGAAAGAACGTGGGGGCGAAAGGATTAGTGGAGCTTCACTTTGTCGTACGCTAGTGACAGATGTTTCTTTGTTCTTTTGGGGCTAAAATAAAACAACTCGCGTGCTGTACATACAGACTGTATTAAATTCGGGTTCGATAGTGGGCATCTTTGCCGTTGACGCGGGCCGAAACCTTGGAAGGAACCTTGGAATATCGAAACTCTTGGTTCCAGGCGCAGTGCTTAATGTACCACCCTGTCTTGTCCCTGTGACATGTCGTCCTTAAAAGATTCCCATTAGCATTCTTGCCACAGCGGTCTGTATGTGGAGTATCGCTGTAGTAAGTGTTATCTTTCCGCCCTCTACTCGGTAATAGCTATAAAGGTTTGGAGAGAATGTCACTGCGATGAATAACTCAATTGACCATGCAGAAATAAACGAGCACGGGTTGACTTCAACAAAGCTAATTAACTCACAACGCGACTCCAATCGCATGGCCAGAGATCAACCGGATGCTTTAACAACCTTGCTATCGAACACAACATAGAACGAAAGGATGGATCCTTGTATGGTAAAGCAGGGGAGTCCACATAGAAATGCACCATCTCGTACAACAGAACACGTCGAAATTAAACAGAAAGAACGCTTTTTCCACCATCAGAGGTCAATCGTTCGCGGACTTTAATAGGCAAAAAGTCTGAACCAAGTCTGTAGAACTCTACTCGGCCATCGTCCCGTGCTCCAACCTTGACAATAGCGCTCGGCGCGAATAACAGTGCTTCGCCAACGCGAAGACGGACAATATCGTCAAACGCTGAGGTAGAATCGGTCTCTGCTCCTTGTTCTTCCATCTCGCTACTAGTATTGCCGGAACCACTCTTTGAAGAGAAAGGGTTAGATGCAGCCGCTGCAAGATGTTTCTGCAACGTTCGGAGCCATTCAGGGGAGGTAAACCGATGAACAATTGTAACCGAGCACAGGTTTAACAAAGCGGTCGAGACAGTGGGCTCTTGGGTAGAGATCATGACTCGAGTCCCAAGGTGTCGTTGAAGACGAACTGCGGATAACAGCGTTTCTGTGAAAGTCTGGGCCTCTGCAGAAAGATTCATATACTTCACATTCATTAGAAAATATCTCCAGACCAGCACAATGACATACCTTATGCGCTTCGTCAAGGGCAACTACACGACCAATAGTTGGGTCTTGTTCGAGGAAGATCCCTAGGCAAATATTGAAAAGCGAGCATGCGGTCTCCGGGGATATGCATGGACAGGACATATCAACAATGGTTAAACGACCAGGCTAGATTCTCTTTAGCAGATACCGAGGCCGAGGGGATTCGCTACTTACCACTGGATCCCATATCGAGCCCTTTGCCACATTTTGTTTCTTTGGCTTCTTTATATCCACTTGCTCAGGAGGCATAAAGCTTTCTAGAGTATCCAGTCGTTGCTTTAAAGGTGCCAATTGATCCCGAGTTAACCCAGAACGCATGATAGTATCCTTGAACTCTTGATAATTAAATGGTGCCCCTGAATCCTGTTGTTTGATACGCAATTCACGAAGGACCCGTTTCACCGTATGTATATACAGTGGTATCTGCCCCTCATTCTGCGCAACAGCCATCAAATCCATCATCCGTTTTGTATTCAAATGGCTCTGGTCAAGTTGTAATGGGTCAACTGGAATATTAAATCTCGAATAATAACCCTATATCCTGGATGTTATGATATTTATCTATTAGATGATGGCAAAGAGCACTTACCCGCATGGTGTGAAGATTTGTGGGGGAGCAAAGCACTCTGACCTGCACATCGGAGTGTGATGACAAGAAGGCTGCCTCGCAAGGAGATCCCACTGTGTCACTGATGAATGTATCATAGTGGAAGACCAGCCCTGTTAGTGGATTGGGCAATCTACCAACCTTTGATGATATCAGACAGCTTTCTAGAAGGCAGGACAATGTATGACTCTTTCCGGAACCCTGGGAGCCACATATAAAGATGCTGGAAGGGTGTGAAACATTGAACAGTAATCGGGGGTCTTCATCCAGACTCCCAAGAGAGGCTTTCTTTCGGTGAATGTTTTGCAAAAGAGGGCTTGACCCGGCTAGTAACCCAAACTGTGGGATTTTAGGGTTATCTCGTTTTTTCCCAAGCTTTGCATGATAAGCTAAAACACTGCTTGAGACAATCGGCGAATACATGGATTCGTCTGAGACCACCTCGCCTCCATTCCCGGGTTTCAGAAGGCTTAAATGGTATTGTATGACCTCGTCGGAGAATATTGGATCTTTTAGAGCCACGTCAGATAAAGTCGAGATACATGAGGTGGTCCCGGGGGTTGAGCTAGTAAAATCCTCAATAGATCCCATGTTTGTAGGTGGTTGATTCTCGGTGTGATATGTACCATATAGTTGGATATGGGGGAATCGACAATGTTTTGAAATGTTGAAAAGTTCTGGGTCCTTGTCCACATTTATGCTACATATGAAGGAGAGGGCCATGCGCATCCACAAGTCACATACCCAATATCGTTATCCGAATTCCTTCCTAAATAGTGTCGCAACCGGCAACAAGAAGGCAATGATGTACTGTGTGGCGAAATATGGACCAGATCGGCATACCACCGCTTACTGGTATATAGCTTAGAGGTTCATCGTTGAACCTTGCCTTGCACGTTTTAAAGGGGGTGTCTCTACGAGAGTCTACTTCGAATTACGCAATACATTCAGTTATATGGACGTATGATACAGGGAACTGTAGTGAATCTTTACACTGTGTCTTTCTCGATATGATAAATGCTGTGTAGTAGGGGGAGGGTTTACGGTGATAGAATCTCTACTTCCGAGAAGCTTCACTGTGGTAGACTTCGCTTGTGTATGCCAATCAATCCAAGTGTGGGCCTTGGTATGCACACTATATCCCATCTATACCCCATACAGTAGTAAAGACACCGAGGTATTCATAGTACTCTTTTAATATAGAACGGGCCCGAGCAATTCAATAGACATCGAGAGACATGAGAGCGACCATCGGACTGATCCCACCCCTTGACCGTTAATGTCGCAATAACGTAACTGAAATAGTCATTTTCTAAACTCGGAGTAACATTAACCAGGATATTACGTTATGAGTAAGGGCCTCCTGCAGGAAGGTCGTTATAATCTCGGATTATACAATGGGAAAGGGAAAGGATGCGCTACTACTCCGCGTCCGACCGCTATGACGCAGTCTTTATCAGTATACATAGGCTGCAGACTATGGGGACAAAGACTAGATATGTATGATACTGGCAGTTCTATCCCTTCCTAGGGTGGCGTTGGAGCGCATCCAACGATCGTCCACCATGTCTTGGCTTGCTGCAACCCCACCGTACCACTTCCGAAACGAGAAGTTTCCGTCTTGAGAGTTTTTTAGTACCAAAACGAGTATAAGAGTTGCCAGCTAAGGTCTCCGAAAAATATCGACATGTAACACATACTTCACAGCAAGCGAAATTAGGAATAATTAGGGCAAAACTGACAAATACTGTAGGAGTTAGACGGAAGATCAAAGATATTTGGCTTAGAGATCGGCCATCCTAAAGATCACAACAACAAGTTTTCCTGTCGCTACTTCTCAAATGCGAAGCTATTGGAGTTCATAAGTACCTAGCGATATCATTTGTAAGTTGCCTTGAAGCAAGCCATTCCTAATTGTTAGAAGTCTACGAGTTATTACAGCCACCCTGTCTAGTTAAGATAGTGGGAAGATATTATAATATTAGATTATGGATATAAGACTTTACACTGATATTAATTATAGTTATAAGGACTTTGTAGAATTATAGACTGGACTATCGATTACTAGATAAACAGAGTTTATTAGTTGGCTAAAATATAAGTCAATAGATCTATTGCTATTTATTACTGTAGTAGCCTTTCTTAGCATAGCAGTAAAAATACGCTTTCTTATCCTTTAGGTAAAGAATATTCAGGTTCCTAAAGGAGGCCCTGAAGGGCCGCTAAGAGCAGCGAGACACCCACAACTGGTCTTGGGTGAGCACAGTCCTACTAATGATGTTGTATGTTTTGATATTTCAATAATCCTTTTGTAGATTCAGGTATGTGCATATATAATCTACTACTTATAGCGCTATCTCACGATGCACTCCAGAGATAGCACTCATGCTGAGACCCCTTCTGGACCAGACTCAAAGC
The DNA here is from genome assembly GCF_009193585.1 of Aspergillus caelatus. Lineage (NCBI taxonomy): Eukaryota > Fungi > Ascomycota > Eurotiomycetes > Eurotiales > Aspergillaceae > Aspergillus > Aspergillus caelatus. The sequence continues at coordinate 80,491 of NW_022475342.1, read as the reverse complement.
AAATATAACAACAGCATAAGACGAATAAGATGCCATGGCTTCACACCGACAGCCACAACTAAACCTTTTCATCCAAATCCTCAGTAGGCCCAGCCACGGTGACATGAGCATCCTTGCGAGCCTCAAGCACATCATTGTCACCAAACAGCTCATCCATCTGCTCCAGCGTCCGGTTTCTAGTCTCAGGAAAGAAAAAAAGTAGCAAACGGCAGCGATCAAGTTCCACGCGAAGAAGAAGTAGAAGAATCCGAACCCAAGAGAATCCAGAGCGATAGGCGCACATTGAGCAAATACCAGGTTCAGACTCCAGTTGGTGACCGTTGAGAGGGAGTTTCCACGTGCTCGGATCTCGACAGGGAAGATCTATGTGTATGATGTTAGTCTGAAACAATTATCATGAATGATATCACAAGAACCTCATACCTCGGCGGGATAAACCCAAGATATGATGCCGATCATGGTATAGAAAAAACTGAAGACAAAGTTCATCGCCACCATGGCTCGGAGCGCATTGCTATTCGGAGAAGGATCGCCTGCCAGGACATAGAACTTGGATAGAACCGAGTTGACCAAGAGCGCACTTGCCATACCGCCAGCGGAGACCACAAGGGGCTTGATGCGGCCGATTCTATCGAGGAGCCATAGTCCGATGGCACAGTAGATGATGGAAAGACTTCCAGATATCCCGATAATTTTGAGTGATGTTCCGGTGCCGATTCCAAGTATTTGGTATATCTGGGGTCCGTAGTAGTTACTTTGCTAGTTAGCCAGAAATATTCAAGTTGAGACAGGGAATCCTCAGCAGTCATACATGACATTGGTCCCAGATAGTTGGCCAAATGCTTGAACACCCATCCCCAATATGAGTCTCCGGCGCCAGGATGCCCTGGATATCATTTCCTTCCAACTACTGACAGCCACCTGTTTCTCAGCTGTAATGGTGTCGACAATCTCTCGGAATTCGAGCTGAATAAAATCACCATTCAACCCGTTGCCGTGCAAGCGTTCAAGCATGGCCTTGGCCTCTTCATATCGCTGTTTTTCAACCAGCCATCGTGGAGACTCGGCCAGAAACCAGATCCCAGATCCCATAATAACACCCGGAACAACTTGAAAGGAAAGGGGGAATCGCCATTGGAAGTGACTATCGACTTGGAAGCACCCGTAGCCGAGCCATTGGGCGACGAAGAATCCCCATGAAAGCATGAATTGCAAAAGACCAGACAGCTTTCCACGATCCTCAGCTGTCGCAATCTCAGAACAGTACATTGGAACAATAGCTGAAAGAAGACCGACGGAGAACCCTGCGATAAGCCTTCCGGTGATCATCATGGGTACATTCACGGCACCACCTTGGAGCGCACTACCAATGACCGAGATAGCTGAACCGATAAAGACAGTTATCCGTCGACCAAACCTGTCTGCGAGAAACGAGATGGACAGGGCGCCCAGTATGGCACCCCCGGTGAAAGAGGAAACGATTCCTCCTCTCTCTGATGAAGAGGGTTCTCCCATATACTCGATAAAGTGCGGCTGCGCGATTGTGGAGGAGATTATGCCACTGTCATAACCAAAGAGAAAGCCACCAAGGGCTAGAAAGGTTGCCACACCGGCGGTCTTGAGACGACCCATAGTGCTGATAACTGTAGGCGATCGTAGCGGTGATTAGATGAGACATAGTATCCGTCAACGAGATATGTGACTGTTTAAACCGTGGCTATATATGGTATCCTAGACCTTTATCCTACCTTCCTCGTATTCGGGCGCACCTGTACCGAGATGGATGTTCTACTTTACCTTTGTGGCTTTAGGATAGTTGAGGCCTGCCAATGTTTGTCTACAGAGCATACAATCCATGTGATTCTCAGGGTCTGGGGAAAAGAGCCCCTGCATAATTAGGTACCCGAAGTGGAGGACCGTGCCGAAGGGTCTTCTAGGGTCATAGGAAGCGTGTGCAGATGCCCAAACCTTAGAGCAGAAACAAGGCTCAAATAACTGGAGCTAAAGAACGCCTGAGGACGTGAGTGGTCCAGTCATATGGCAATATTCCGTCTTGGTCTTAGGTGCTCGGGGAATACATACCCCGAGCACTTATACTTGAGCTCGGGATGTGGACGGCTTTGGTGTACTTATGCTCGGCAAGTGGAGGTCTATAGTATACAGGGCAATACTTTTCTTATGATGATGATCGGCGTGTAGATTCGGGTCTTCTTTATGAGAGAATTCCAAAATGTTTACTAGATAGGCACGGACATGCTATCCGCTTCCCCAGATTGGAGATTAGCGCAACCCCAGATTTAATGACAGACACATGAAAGATGGAGTATTCGGTTGAATATCAAAGCGAGGGTGTTTCTATGGAGTACGTGAACATAAATATCGTCATTGCTTCCCTCTGAAGTTCAAACCTAAATCTTCCATCAGCTGGTATTCATCCAAAGATTGCCATCAACTTTGATCAGTCAGAATGCGTGTGTCTTCTCTTTGCCTTGTCCTTCAAACATCTTTTAGCCTTGCTGCAGCAGACTATATTGATTGGAAAACCTATGAAGCAAATGGTGTGAACCTGGGCGGATGGCTTTGTCAGGAATCCACCATCGATACTACCTGGTGGGCCCAGTATTCCAAAGGAGCTCCAGATGAATGGGGGCTCTGTGTCAACCAAGGGTCTCTCTGTGGCTCCGTCCTTGAGAAAAGATATGCAACGTATATCACTACCGCTGATATCGACAAACTTCATACTGCTGGAATCAACACCCTGCGCATTCCAACCACCTACGCCGCATGGATCAAGTTGCCAGGATCACAGCTCTACTCCGGAAATCAGGTCAACTTCTTGAAGAATATTGCGACCTATGCTATCACCAAATATGGCATGCATATTATCATTGACGTACACTCGCTCCCTGGTGGAGTCAATGGAATGCCATTTGGAGAAGCTGAAGGACACTTTGGGTGGTTCAACAACCAGACTGCCTTTGACTACTCACTCCAGGCAATCGATGCTGTCCTATCCTATGTCCAGGATTCTGATCATCCAGACTCGTACACAATTGCCCCGATCAATGAACCAGTGGACAACGAAGACATGTCAACCTTCGGTACTCCAGCCGCCCTATCAGACGACGGAGCAGCCTGGGTTCTGAAATACATCCAAGAAGTCCTCTCCAAAGTTGCCGCCGTCAACCCGAAGATTCCCGTCATGTTCCAGGGAAGCTTCCGATCCCCAGAATACTGGAGTCCCAAGCTTTCTAGCAGCGACAATGTGGTGTTCGACGTGCATAACTATTATTTCGCCGGTCGAGGGGCCACCGGTGCTAACATTACGTCCTACATCTGCACAGATGCAGAGAATGCTGCAGGCGATGGCACTTTCCCTACCTTCGTCGGGGAATGGTCAATTCAGGCGGAATTGGAAAATACTTTTGCTGGACGACAGAAGGCATTGAACACTGGTCTGTTTGCATTTGCTAAATATTCTCGTGGGAGTTCTTACTGGACGGCCAAGTTCTCGGGCAACGCTACTGTGGATGGTGAGGGAGTCCAAGCTGATTATTGGAACTACATGACTTGGATTGATCAAGATATGATTCATCCTGATGAGGGTGAGGGAGTTTGTGCTTAAGTATGCTAGTACAGTTTACCTAGTGGATTAGAGTGCCCAAGAAATGTCCAGACAGATTTGTCAAAAGATATGCAGTCGTCATTGTAAGTTGCCGGTGAATGTGGCACAAAAGATAATTAGATTATGCTCACTAGACACTGGTAGAGTTAGGCGAATCCGACAAACTTGCCCCAACCCGCCTTGACAACAACTTTACTCATAAAACCAAGGTCTCAATACTTGTATGTATTAGCATGCTACTACGGTATGGTCAACTAGTGACCTGAATTTGTCTGTGAGGTATTATTAAAAGCCTTTAGGCCTTTGCATTCGCATGATAAGGTAGGGAAACCTAGTACGTTATTGATACAAGGACAAGACCTATCCCAAGGCTTCAGCGTTCTCAATTTCGAGTCCTCGACTTGACATGTCGCCCACCCAACAACACATTTAGCTTGGACAAAGAGAGTATAGTAATAGTATATGCCTCCGGTAACTTTTAAATCCTTAATTCTTCCGGCACTATTCACAGTATATTAGCCATGTTTCCAGAGTCTTACATGTATATGTTTCGCAGAGTCACTTACATAGCCCCAGCACCCTGGGCAGTCAGAAGTACAGTCAAGTAGTGGACAGCAGTCAAGTCCGATCGACGGGTTGCAGCGCAGTCCAGGTCTATCCTGACAGCTAATCACAGGTGCATCTTCATAGGTAGAGCCCCACGATCCTTCAAAGTATCTAGGGGATGCACCCAGAGCTACAGCTGTAAAGAGAAGGACGGAAAGGAGCTTCATAATGTAGTTGAAGAATAATGTAGTTGATCGATGTGTGAAGTAGTCAATTGATGTTGTTCGAAAGGACGAGTTGTAACTAGCTTTAGCTGAGATAGTGCAACTTCTTTATATGTTCTCAATTCCGTGAAAGCAGTTTTGTCATAGAAAGGTCATGCCTGGAATGCACTCGTCATCTTAATGCACCTACTACTTCCTACCTCTGGCTATGGTTCTAGACATTTGGTAGTTACATCATCTAATAGCATACTATTGCCTATTTTGATGTATTGCTTCAATACCAATAACTCAGTTTTACTCCCTACAAACCTTCTCGCTTTAGTAGGCTGTATGGTATGTGGCGTATTCGTTAAGAAGATCAGGGGAGTTGTGTCATGATGTACATAAACATCAACGGTGAGGCTGGCTGAATGTATGACTACTTCTTAGTCCTACTCGCTTAGATGTAGTAGCTCGGAGTTACATCCGGCAGCTAACTGTAAGCGGAGTGATATTGTTTTAGAACCATGGATTCATCTACCGCTTGACTCCGAACGAATGCTAAGAATTCTGACAGCTCTTGGGGAAGTGGAAGTGGGGCTTATGTTACATAAATACCGCTGCATTCGGCTATTCTCCACTCCAAGCTGGGGTTGTAACTTAAGTCTCGTCTGTCATTTTTTGAAACAATCTAGACAATCCACTTGACCCGGTCCACCACAATCAATGCAATATAATGTCAATACGTCATCACTATCTGTCTCTTAGTGGTACCTCCAACAGTGCGAGTGGTTGCAAGGAAGTAGTAACCTATCTCTGCTTTCGACTTTGTGTTTCCTGCTACTCTGCTGTCTTCTCTCCTTCCACCACGTTAGCGTCTGCTTAACGAGCCATAGCTCGAAATGGGGGGCAGTGTAAGTATGAATTTATCCCTGTCAAGGATCCTGTCTCGGAGGACACATTCCTTTTGGCTTACAGGCTATCGCCTGAATCGCCTGGCGCCGCAAAGCTTGACGACAACTACTTGTGGTACTTGACGCTCCACATGTTCCAGAGAAATGTTTATCATTAGAACCAAAAGGTCTATATCGATGGAATGCCTGGGGGTAGATTTGGTAGTGGGTATTACTTCCTCTGTCAGTCTTTACTCCTAATGCAGAGGAAATGTGCTTGAAAGTCTATGAATAATAATAAGTATCGAGAAGATATCATAGATTCGTCATCCATTATAAAGCTTCATACTAGTGCCCTCTACACCAATCATGCAAAGTAGTGGTCATTATAGATGAAGCTTGTCTGTTATTGATATTTCCAATGTTTGTATCGGTACTGAAACTACGCAGTTCACATAACCGGTCAATGATTCGAAGAATTCGAAAACGGTATTTCTTTCCAGACTATTGATGCCCGGCAGGATTGAGGTTTTCTTTCTTGTCATCTTGGTATGATTGTGATCGATTGTAGGAAGCTCACTCGAGATATTCACTTCTGTTCTTTAGAACCCTAGCCTAAATCTCTCCCGTTGACTTTGTAGACTGGCAGAACAAAGATTAAAACCAAATTCAACCGACTGCTCTTATCTGCCCTGTCCTTTATGAGAAAACATGGCCGATCCAGGAATCACCCTTCCTATCGCACACTTACCATCCTCACTTGGGAAATCACTAGTTCCTCCGTCAGGCTAACTTGTACTTACTCAAGCTGACAGCGGGTAGGTGCCGCCTTGAGGCTGACTTAATTTGGAGTGAGTGTATAACAGCCCTTGCGCGATCTGCTCATTCCGTCAGCCAGCTGTATGTAACCCTTAACAACCGATTGGCGATGAGCTACTCAGGGTTATCTGTCGAAAGTTTATTCGCCAGCTAATCCCAGCCATTATTTGCTTTTTGTGAGAGCTGCTTTGTGTATTTTCGCTAGCCCCATTTCTAGTTGCGGTGTGGCTGGCGAGACAGTCCAAATACGTAGGTGGGTCGAGTTTGGAGGACATGATTTTCTAGTCTCTCATGCCGCTTCAGTTTTGAAGTCATGCATGATCACTACTATTTTGGGCATTATTGCCCTATCAGCTCCTTCTTTAAGGCCCAACAAGAACAGACGATAAACAACATGGTGAGATTCCCCAGTATTAGTAGTAGGTTATAGCGCCGGCTGGAGGGAGAATGTCCGGATGTAGGATACGATTAGGGCTTTTATCTGCGGAGCAACAAAAGTTTTTGGAACGAGGGGTCAGCCTAGGTTTCGAAAGTTAAAGGCACGTGGAACAATGGATACATGATATGAACATTTAACGGTGTACTTTGGCTTGGAGTAGTGGCAAAAGTGTGGTTTTCGGTTTCAGGATGGGCATTTCAAACGGTATAAAAGGAAGGGTCGGTAAAAAGAAAAAAGAGAGGCATACAGACAAGGATCTCAGAAAAGGAGTAAAGAAAAGTAGTAAGGGAATGAAAGAAAAAAGATGTTGACGAGAGTGGGATTTGAACCCACGCCCCTTTCGAGACTGGAACCTTACTCCAGCTGAGAGATTATTAGTGATACGTTCGATAAGATACTAGAGATATAGTGGTACTAACCGCCTTGGACCGCTCGGCCATCTCGCCTTTGGTTGATAGCCTGGCAAGCTTTTTGCCATTATAACCCAATACTAATTTTAATATTAGAATGACATGTACGTTCAGAGTATCTCGCCCATCATGAGCTTGATTGTGAGGTATAGTTTTCCGTTTTTTCAGTATGTAACAAAGTTATCATAGCATTCCCTAATTCAGAATGCCTCAAAGTATGGCATTTTGGTAGGGGCCAAGGATATAACCCAATATATAGTGGAGCGAGAGCCATACATATATTTCATCAAGATCATACACATACTAACCTCTACCGGCGATAGAGGGAAGCTACAGGCACACCCCTGTTCAATATCTTATACATCCAAACTGCACAGGAAATTTATATCCAGATAATTCAGCAAGTAGAAAAGAGCAACCTTGTTCGAGAAGGCCGGGAACCATGATCTCAATGTAAAGGAGTGTTATATCGGGTTAGTTAGTACCGAAATATCATTACATAAGAAAGAGTATTCTAACTAACGTAATCCACGGCCGAGCCGGCACTACGGCCGAGCCGGCAGGTTTTCAAACTATCTACCAGTATTTGAAGCTTTTCAACAACAAACGCCATTAAATTTGACTTATTAAAAATATAAAAAAATAGCTATTTATTAGGGCAATTTCGAATAGTATGTCCAATGATCCCACAGCCGCTGCAGCGTTGAGGGGCCCGTCGTCGAGGCACAGGTATAGGTTGCTCAGGCTGCTTATTAAACTGCGTATTAAGCTGCTGAACGCGATTTTCTTCTTTCTGTACCATTAAAAGGTTATCGTTCTCTATTATAGTATGTTTCCTAGCTTTTTTCTTATATTTCCGCTTGTTCTCAGCTCGTACAGCCTTGATTTCTTGTTGTAAGAGAAGATTGGTATGCATGGCCATTTGCGCAGCTTTTTCAAGGTGTTGAATATGAGCAATTGGACTGCTAGAAAGCTTCTGCTTTGTATTAAGACTATTCTGTAGACTGCGGATCTTCCGGTCTAGCTGACGGGTATTCTGAGGAGTTTGAAAAGCAGAGGAAATTGAGCCTTCAGCTAGTGGTGGTGTTGGTGTATGTAGTTGACAGTTCAGCTTTGAAAGAATATACTCTTGATTAAATGGCTTAAGTCCTGCTTCTACAAAACTACTGTAGATCTTCTCTGAAGTAAATACTTTAGCGCGCGCATCTGGATATAGAGATAGAAAATGTTCTTTATCAATATAATTGTTGCCGGCAACTATATGTTCTTCAAGGAGCTTTCTATATGCAAGTTTAAGTGGGCCAAAAACACTAACATCAAGCGGTTGAAGAAGCTGTGAAGTATGCGCAGGCATACAGAGACAGATAATAGCATTCTGCTTGTAGAAGTTATCGAAATTAGTAGTCAGATGGCTGCTATAGCTATCAAGAATAAGTAGTTGTTTAGTACCGGTTATATAGCGCTTAGAGCAGGGTTTAAATATATCTCTTAACCAGTGAAGGCCTATTTGATCTGTTGTCCAGCTATTCTTACTGGTTGCAATCTACTAGTCTTTAGCAAGCTTAGGTTCTTGGAACTAGACAGCTTATTGATAGCTTGCTTTAAGTATAATAACTGGCGGTATATATATATCTTTTGAATTGACTGTTTCAATGATTGTAACCTATTTATGATTGCCTTGGATAACTCTGCGTGGTCGCTCACTGCGCTCAACAGTAGTAGTTACTTTAGAAGTAGAGCAGAGACCTATTGCAAAGCCAGTCTCATCAAAATTCCAGATATTATCTTTATGTATACTATGTTCTTTAATAGCTGCTTGAACAGTCTTAAACTAAGGTAATATAACTCTTGGATCTTCCTGCTTTGTACGCTGATAGGTTATTTGTCTTGTATATTGTGTACGAAGCTCAGAACGATGTTTAGTAAAAGAATAAGCTTAGTTAATTTCTAGAGTTACTGTAGGGTCTTGTAATCGGTCACGAAGTAGAATTTGTGCTATTCCACGCAGAAACTCTGGCCGAATTGGAAAGCCTTGCTTATCTGTATCTAGAAGCTTTCGTACAAGAGCTTCCTCCTTAAAAATAGTTAATTTATGGCTATTGGCGTGTGTTTCTGATCGTGAATTAATCCCGCGTAGCCGATCTTGAAGTGTGCTTCTAGGTACACCGAAAACCTCTGCAGCTTTAGATTGAGATGAAATTTTTTTACTTTTATAAGCAGATATAGCTATCTGTATTCGGCTTTCTTGTGAAAGTGACATTTTATATAATAATAATGAAGAAATGACGCGTTGGATGATGTTTGATGGTGGTGTAGAGGAAAACCTGCCGGCTCGGCTGTAGTGCCGGCTCGGCCGTGGATTACGTTAGTTAGTACTTCTTGTTGTAACGTAATCAACCACCGAGCGACGAATACCACCGAGCGACGAATACCACCGAGCGACGAATTTTTACTGTGACTCCCACTATTTGAAGCTATTCAGCTGCCAACACCATTAAATTTAACTAACTAAATATATGAAATGATAGCTATTCACTGGAGGTAATTCCGGATTGTATGACCCACTATCCTACAGCCACTGCAACGTTGCGGAGCTCGTCGTCGAGGTATAGGAGTAGACTGCTCAGGTTGCTCATTAAGCTGCATATTAAGCTGCTGAACCCGATTGTGGCCCTCCTGTATAGATAAAAATAGATCATTACCTAGTTTAGCACGCCTTTTTGCTTTTTTCTTATATTTCCGCTCATTTTCAGCTCGTAAAGATTTAATTTCTTGCTGTAAAAGAAGGTTGGTATGCATAGCCATTTGCGCAGCCTTTTCAAGATGATGAAGAGGAGCAATAGGACTGCTAGAAAGCTTCCGTTTCGCACTAAGACTGTTCTGTAGACTGCGTACTTTCTGGTCTAGCTGACGAGTATTCTGCGGAGTCTGAAATGCAGAGGAAATCGAGCTTTCTGTTGGTGGTGGTGTTGGTGTACGTAGTTAAAAAGTAAGCTTAGAAAGAACGCGTTCTTGATTAAATAGCTTAAGCCCTGTTCCTGCGAATCCACTATAGATATTCGCTGAGGTAAATGCTTTAGCGCGTGCATCTGGATATAGAGATAGAAAGTCCTCTTTATTAATATAATTATTACCAGAGCGCATTCGCTCTTCAAGAAGCTTTCCGTACTCGCCTTTAAGTAGTCTAAATACACTTACATCAAGTGGTTGAAGGAGCTGTGAAGCATGCGCAGACATACAGAGACAAATAATTGCATTTAACTTGCAGAAATTATCAAATTCCGCAGTTAGATGACTATTATGGCCATCAAGAATAAGCAACCGCTTAGCACCAGTTATATAGCGCTTAGAATATGGTTCAAAGACCTCTTGTAACCAGCGAAGGCCTATTTCATCTGTAGTCCAGCTATTCTGACTGGTTGCAATCCATCTATCAGTAAGCTTAGGTCCTTGAAACCAGGCAGCTTGCTGGTTGCTTGCTTTAAGTATAATAACTGGCGGTATATGTACGCCTCTTGATCCAATTGCCTCAATAATTGTGACCCATTCACGATTGCCTTGAATAACTCTGCGTGGCCGCTCACTGCGCTCAACTACAGTGATTACTTTAGAGCTAGAGCAGAGCCCCATTACAAAGCCAGTTTCATCAAAATTCCAGATATCATCTTCGTGTATACCGTGTTCTTGAATAGCCGCTTGTACAGTCTGAAACCAAGGTATTATAATCTTTGGATCTTCTTGTTTTGCGCGTTGATATGTTATTTGTCTTGTATATCGTGTATGTATTTGAGGATGGTGTTTAATAAATGTATAAGGCCAATTGATCCCAATAGTTGCTGTCGGATTTTGAAGATGATCACGAAGTAAAATCTCCGCCATTCCATGTAAAAATTCAGGACGGATTGGAAATCCATGTTTATCTGCATCTAATACACACACACACAATTTATTAACGCCCGGTGGCTAAGCCGAAAGGGCAACTATCGCTAATCTACTAATATATGTCTTAGTATATACCGTGTCTCCTTAGAGCCTATATATAATTACTTTTAGTATATGTCCATCTCATTTGCCTGTATCGTGGGGGGCAGGGGATTCTTGTGGGTTAGTAATTTAATTAGTAGACTGGCTTGAAAATACTTCTCCAAGTATTCAATATCCTATCTTCGGCAGCTGAAGCGCGTCTACCGTCTCTGGCACAAGGTGGTTGGTATGAGTTCGGTCGAAAGGGGTAGATATTTGATTATTATCTATATAGTTGTGGTGTCGAGTCGGCCTGTAGCGATTGTGAACTGTATGGAGGCCTGTACCGCTGCTAAGTTAGGGGTCCAGTATTAATTATCTAATAGTGATTTTCCTCCCAGGAAGAAGAATATATTGTCTCAGTAGATATTGATACATTGTAGTATTTCTGTCCGGTATACTGTCTACTTTCGATATCAAAAGAGGAAGTACTCGATAGTCTCTCTTGTCTATCTATATATACACTGATCTGTCTGCGCTATATTGATTTGGTAGAGATATCTATTTAATTTTGCTATACCAGTCCGGAGTTGAGCCAGTACACTCGCTTTATTCTATAATAATCGATTATATAACTGTTAGATATATTTCTCTAGGAGTACTATATCTACTCTTTTAGTATATTTTCTAATTTTCTCTGACAGACCTTTGCTGGTATCTATATAGGCTTGTACAATATTGAGGGTAGTTACTTTTATTCTAGGGAGTTCTGTGTATAGAGTAGTATTGTCTTAGATTACTACTCTAGCCTACTCTTTCGCTAGATCCAACAGTTTATTGTTCTTACTAATAGAAACCCAATAGATATTAACTCTATTTCTATTTCTTTATAGTCTTCTAATCGACTTGTATATTTGGTATATATATTCCTGGCCCGACTATTATTACAGGTTCCTTAGAGTAAGTGCGGCTGCTTTGTTACTTGTAAGTAATATAGTTCTATACTGTTTTAGCACCGGTAGTATCCTCAATATATATACTATTGCTGTCAGCTCTCCGAAGTATAGGTTCTACTCTGATCTTGTGCTAAGTATAACAGAGAAGAATTTCAGCTTCGGTTTTTTATACTTGAGTGGCTACTTCTGGACAATTCTCCTAAATCCTATTATTCTATTCTGTACTAAACTGCTTACTACAATCTGTATTAATCCCCCGACTTCTATCTGAGTCTCGGAGAATTTCCCTATATCGGTCTGTACACATTCCTCCTATAGTACTAATATAAATAGATTAATAGTTTCTAGTATTTCTATCTCTATATCCTTCAGCGCATCTGCTATCTGATACAAAGGCGAGCGGTGGAATCTTCTAAATTTCTTAATACAAGCTGTATTCCTGTAGAGTGGATTAGTTTCTGGTAGGGTATAGATATCTATCCATATCTTCACGGCCTGTCTCCAAAAACAGTGTTGCGCTGTAGTAATGTGAGCCTCTGCCTCCGCTACACTGATAGCAACGGTAAGAAATATTCCGATAATCGCTTACACTTCTACTCTTTGGACTCGATTGATCGGTCCTATAGTCTTATTTTTAAATATATATATCCAGATATTACTGTCAATGTAAATAGCTGTTGTACTGTTAATAGAGAGAGATCTCTCAGCTGTCAAAGCTCTATCACTATCTCAAGGCCCTTAGATACTGCCCTTATAATATATTTCTTATATTTAAGACTTATATCTATTAGGATACCCAGAATCTTGATATAATCTTTAGATTTAACAGTTTGTCTCTTGATAGTAAAGGACTCTCGGTCCAGTTTAGAAGCCTTGAAAGTAAAGTATATAATAACTATTTTCTCTGTCTTAAAAGTTGCCCTACTTTGTCTTTCCCAGTAGAGTACTTCTTTAATAATTCTCTTAATATCTTTCCGATTGCTCTGTACTGTTGGCCCTGTTATCTATACAGTAAAATTATCTACGAAAACAATCATATCTCCCTGACTATCGATTTGTCGCTGTACAAGGTCTGCGTTAAAGAAGAGAAATAGGATTGGGGATAGTAGTAAGCCCTGCAGCAGTCCAGTCTGTGGCAGGCTATGGACCTCAGACAATTGCCTATTAATTTAGATAGTCGCTGTCTGTTCCGAGTAGAACACCTCTATCTACTGGAGCAGATCCTCCGGTATATCTTACACTTTTATTCTTTGAAGCAACTATTCTTTGTATACTCTATTGTAGGCTTTTTTAATATTGAAGCTAATCAAACTCACAACCTATCGGCTGTATTATACTGTATAGATTTACTTCTGTAGGAGTATAAGTACTTGCTCTACAGACCACTACTTTTAGATACTGAAGTGACTGGTCGAGAGTAAACTATAAGTCTTTACTATATATAAGATTCTTTCTACTACTACAGATTCTAGTATCTTACCCAGTATTGCGAGCAGCGAAATCGGTCTCTATACTTTAGTAATAGTGTAGTTCTTTTTATTCGACTTTTTAAGTGATATAATCTTTGTATATCTCTATTATCTTAGTAATATATCTTCTTCTAGTAATACCTGGAAGAGATCCAGAACTCTATACTTAACTGTAGACTAAGTTATTTTCCAGACTATTACTAGTATACTGTCTTTACCCGGTATCTTTCAAAACTTTACTACTATTAACTATTATTTAATCTTCTCTATTGTAATAGTAGATATCTCGACTAGTACTTTTTATAGTCGAGTCTCTTTATTATTAATATTATCCGGTAGAGATAGAAAGAATTTAGCTAGTAATTCTTCTATCTGCTTCTTATAATCGGTAGTAGTAGTCCCGTCTACTCTGAGAAACTGCGGAATCTTCTCAAATATTATATCTTCTCCCGACTTTAGATATCTAGCGGCTTTCTATATTTTATTATTATCGGCAAGAAATTAATTTCAGTACTTTTTCTTTTGTTGCCGAATAGTATTATAGTATTATTTTACTGTGCCTTAGGCTATTGCTTCTAGATAGGGCACTTTTTACCCCGCCTATTACTCGGACCGGGTATAATTTCTCCAGTATATATATATTTGACAGAGCTATATCAAATCAGCAGTCTACCACTGTTTTGTATATAATAATAGTTTTAACTTTGGTATTAGTATATACACCACTTCCGAGACTGCTAATATAAGTCAGTCAGTTTTCTACTGTACTATACCCTTCGACAGAGTAGCAGCAAGAGTATTTACTATTCTGGTATTGATCTCTTTCTATAGAGTATTTTTTAGTAGAAGTTATCTCTGATACTTTAAAATCGATTAGGGAGTATTGAATACAGTCTTAATAGTACAGTAGTCTAAGCTATACTCTATCCCTAATATAGTATACTTAATTACAGAGTCTATCAGATTTTCCGAGACCAGAACCAGATTAATAATCGACTTATAGTCTCTGCTATATTCTCTACTATACCATATCTTTGTATCTTGTCTAAGGAGACTACTAAGAGTATATTTATTTATAAGATTAATAATTAGATCCGCTTTATCTTGTCTTCCCAAAGATATATTGTCTTCTCTCCAGAGTTAGTTATATCGGTTAAAATTTTCTATAATTAAAATCTCTACCACTATATCTATATCTTGCCGAACTTTCGTAATCGCGCTAAGTAGCTGGTTATATATATTATCCAAAGCTGAGGTATTACCCTCTTCAATATAAACTGATACTATAAATATTAATCGCTCGGGAAGTCTAATAACCGCTGCTATAAGATCCGGGAACTCTATCAGTACTTGTTCTATCTCGACTTCTTTGTTAATCCAGAGTATACTTTATACTACCTATCTACCTTCTCTTCAGGTAGAGGGGACTATCTTTGTCTATTTATAGTGTCCTATTAGAGTAATCAAAAACCGGCCTTAAATTCTCTATACTTGGGGTTTCTAAATCACTAATACTACTGTATTCTGAGTCTCTTTATTATTTATTAAACTCTTGTGCACTGCACCCTGTTTTCTTATATTCAGTTAAATAACTCGAAAAGTCTTATTTATTATATAATAGATAGAGCTTCCGACAGTTCTTACTATATAATTTATAAGAGCCTCTGTATAGAATATACTTTGGAACCGATTAATTATAGTAACTATAATAGTAACCCTCTACAGTATATCTTATATACTTTTAAGTACTTTTATATTGGAATATCTTATACCTAATCTCTTGACAGTTGTAGTATTGTATCAATTATAGTCAGTATTCAAAAATACTAATTACACCGGATTCTCCCCTAGCGTAAAAGAACCTGTCGGCCAGAAGTCTCCGTGTATTACTATCTTTGGTTAGATAAATAACTATTGATCTATAAATCTTTATATTCTCTTTTCTACTTAGCTATATAATTTTGGCAATAGTAATTTTGTTTTCTTTACCAAAAACTACTGCAGTTTCTACTTAAATATTACTATTTTTATCAAGCACTGCTGTTCTGTTGACGCTATCGACTTTGATCAAATAAAATTTATTATAGAGTACTCGGACTCCTGTACTAATCTTGGTTTCCGCCATCTTCTTAATTAGCTGATATTTAGCCTTATTTTAGCAAGTAATTCTGATCCGGTTAGTATTTTTTGGGTCTACTGTAACAGTGCAGTACTGCTAATTTATATAGTTTTCTATTATCCGGATCTTAGTCTCTACTGCTATTCTAATTAAATCTACTAATAGTCTCTTACTTTCAGTATCTACTATCTTCGAGGTATCTATTATACAATATAGTATATCGGTGAAGATAGTCAGTATTGTATTCTATAATAAAAAAATCCGTATATTACTCGGTTAACTGATAGAGAAAATACAGATAATATCTATATAGGACAGGGATCCCGAAAGATTAACTATAATATATAAGAATTGGATTTCGTAAAGAATCTCCTCGTAGCTGCTCTAAGTATATGACTCGGAGTGGACTTGTAGTGTCGGGGGTTGATTCACCAGTAACTTATATCAAAACTCTGTAAAAGCAGTGCTAAATTCTTCTTTAACTCTCTGGAGTTTCTCTTTATATAATTTATCTTGTTGTCTAATTTCTCTTCTGAGTTTGACAATCTCTTTTACAAATTTAGAGATGTCTGAGTCCTTACTTTCTGTCAAGAAATTGTCCGAAGTTACTACTTTATTTTAAGTAATTGACTTGCCCTGGTTCTTTTTCTTCTACTGAGAGTGCGTATTTCTCTACTCAGTCTCAATCTCTTGCTCTTGAGTATAGTGGGCCGATAGTCTTATCGTACATTTCGGCCTCACCAATCGCGGTGGTAAGTTTTCCTGTTCGTCGCGGTCGGGCGGTTCAGGGGTTCGCGTCTCGGCCCGTCCCGACATTTTTTCCTCCACCAAGTCGTTTTCCTCTTCTAGTACAGAGCTGTCTGAAACTCCCGTCCCCGTCACTATACAGTCTGTCTCTGTACAGTCGTCCGAAAATTGTCCTCTGAATCCAAAAGAGCTACACTCGAATACTACCACAGTTCCGCTGTAGGGTTCGAAGTCCACTACAGCTTGTCCAATTTTCTTCTTGCACCATTCATCCTCAAGTCATGTTCTGCATCTAATACAGTATTTCCGGAAATCGGTGTCACCCTCTACGCTCTTTTATTGTTTCCGGAACCCTAAGTGCCAAGAAACGCTAAACTGTTTTTGAATGGCCATTCAGCCGCAATGGTTTAGACACTGTATTGTAGATAACCGGACTATAGTAATAGTGGAAAGCGCGTTTCCTCACAGTAAAACCTTAAAACAAGGTTCATCAACAGACTAGCCCACCCTTCTGTCCTCGCGTGTTCTCTGGATTGCCTGAGCGGCCTATAGCCAGCGTTGGTTCCTCAGCTAACCAATGATGTATGAACCTGTTGCCGACTGTAAGGAATACGATATCTGGTAGCGGACACCAATCGGTAGTGACTGCAAGAACTCGGTCTGCAATCTTCTACAATTGAAAGGCCTTAAGAGCTACCTCGCATCCATAACTGTATGCGCTCCCTTCGAGTCGTTCAAAGTCAAGAAGGGCTTTTCGATACTCCTAATCCTAATCAAAAAAAGTAACATGTTCAAGCCATGAATGTCTTTTGAAACAAAAAAAAAACTTCCAGCAGTTTAATGCAAGCGAGAGCTTTGCATTATAGGTTACCATAGTTTTTGAAGAAGGGTTGTTTGCTATTCCCGAGCAAAACTATGTGGCTGAGGCCGAAAAGCTCTTCTGGGATAAATTAATAGTTCATAGTCGATGGTCTTGGCGAGTACATGTTCTTCGTCAAAAGAATTATTTGGCATGACAAAATACAACACGGTCGAAGAGAATATTGAAATGTAAGAATTGGATGTCATCTACGTTTATATCCAAATCCCATCCTTCTTTCCGCATGGCCCTTTCAAGGGCAAATAGCAGTAGAGTTCACCACTGCTTTTTTTTTTAAAAAAAAAAAAGAAAAAGGAAAGGAAAAAGGAAGATTAAAGTTCCTTACAAAGAGGAAATGATTCGATGTTTAACAGTAAAGTGCACAGCCCAGGCCAAATTTGAAGAGTATCAAAGCCTAGCACCATGCTGAATAAATTTGGCACAAGATGACATTGTGGTGATCGGTATTTGGGGCGAATAACACCTATCTCCGTGCATGTTCCGGGGCCACTCCGACCAGCATCAGCAAGTCCGAAATATTTCGGGGGCTTCTGATCGAAAAATGCATTGGATCCCGAAATTCTTCGGAATAACCAGAGAAGGCTGACTTCGATGACTGTTGGAGGAAGTACGGTTGTTAACCCCGAGTTGCTTATTGAAGTTGATAATTTTCACAGTCAGTCATCCCCCGCCAGAGGCCGGGGTGATGACGTCTTCATTGCTCCCCTCCGCCGACATTATATAAGGACTTCTTGCACCCGCTGCCCTGGACCAAATCCCATTGAATTGAGATCCCATCGACAACGACGAATACTGTTTCGCAGTCGGTCATCCATCAAAATGTCTCAAACTGTCAAGTCTGTCGCTGTTCCGGGCATCGCCTGGGAGATCGCCGCCAATATCCACTTGCCGCCCAAGTTTGACAGCAAGAAGAAGTACCCTGCCGTGGTTTCGGCCCACCCAATCGGTTCGTGCAAGGAGCAAACCTCAGGAAACGTGTATGGCAAGGCTATGGCCGAGGCCGGATTTGTGGTTGTGGCCTTTGACGCCTCATTCCAGGGCGCTTCGGGCGGAACGCCGCGCTTTGTCGAGAACCCCGAGTTCCGTGTTTCTGACTTCCGCTACATTGTCGACTACATCCAGACACTCCCATACGTGGACCCGGAGCGTATCGGTGTCTTGGGAATCTGCGGTGGCGGTGGCTACGCTTTCCACGCCTCGATGACGGACTACCGGTTCAAATGCTGCGTGGGTGTCACCCCGGGCAACTTCGGCCGTCTCGCCCGCGAGTCTTTTGGCGAATACGACCCAGCTGGCTCTCTCGAAAAAATGGCCAAACAGCGCACCTTGGAGGCTCAAGGTGCCGATCGCTTCGTGGTTAACTACCTCCCTTTCGCAAATGTGGCTGAGGCCGAAAAGGCCACTACTGATATTGACTTGGTGGAAGCAACGGAATACTACAAGACCGAGCGGGGTCAAGCCGAGTTTGGCTGCACCAGCGGACTGTTCTCTTTCAATAGCGCTGCGGTCTCTTGGGATGCCTTTGCATATGCCGAGAAGCTGATGACTCGTCCTTTCTTGGCTGTCGTTGGCGATCGAGTCGGGGCTTTTGGCGCGTACCGGGATGCTAACGAGATTTACGCCCGTGCTGCCTCGAAGGAAAAGAAGCTGGTTGTGCTCCCTGGCGTTTCTCACTACATGTTGTACGATAAGCCCGAGGCTGTAAAACCCGCCCTCGATGAAATCTTGCCATTCCTAAAGCAGCACCTAGGGGAGGCCGCATGAATGTGCATAAATACTGCGCGAATTGTGGCGAAAATATCTTTGCAAAGGGCAGGTGTTGCCGTACGGGCAACTTTCCCTGCCATATTGAGCATGTTAGGTAATAATCAATATTATTATTTATACAACCGTTAGTGAATTTCTCCTCTGTCAAGTAAATTTATCTGGCTACTGAGCCAATGAGAGAATGGTCCATTCAAACTGCGGGTCGATTGCAGCGGGTAGCGCCTCTCCGGACAAGGGCCAGTAATCGCCACTGACAGCTTATCCCAAGGGCAAAGGGCGAGAAAGCCCCTGTATGTGTTTAGTTGCACAGAGTTGGTCTTACGACCCTGGTCACAAAACATTTGTCGATCAGCGAATCCAGTTCATCCGCAGCAACATGGGAATTGTCAACACGTCGTGTGGTGAAGCTGCTTTTCTCAGTTTTTGGCCGGGCCAACATCTGGATCTTGTACAACGAAATTCACAAGCATAGGCATGTTGGAACATGAACCTTTGACTAGGTTGTTTCAACCCAAACCTCTCAGGGCACAACCGGCCTGACCGCTTCGCTCCTACCTAGCGCGCTCTCTGGATTACATTAAGCTGCATTTGGCCAAGCTCGGTCCCCTGGCCACTGATTGATGTACCTTTTGCCGACTGTCAGAAATACCGTAAATCCCAATGTCTAGGGGACCGAGCTTGGCCAAATACAGCTTACTGTAATCCAGAGAGCGCGCTAGGAAGGAGTGAAGCGGTCTGGTGAGAAACTATAATTTCAAATTTCCCTATAACTCACGCGCCACCCCGCTAATATGATAATCCGGTATTTTATAAAACAAAGCCAAAACCAAGGGGGCTGACAAGGCAGTCAGAAGTAGTTTGGCGTTTCTTGGCATTTAGGGTTCGGGGAACAGTAGAAGAGCAGAAGTGGTGACACCGATTTCCGGAAATACTGTAGTCGCTGAAGAAGCGATTCTTCTTCAAATCCAGTCATTATATGACTATTGGCGCGTGTTTCTGCGCGTGATTTTCTTCCTTTGAGACGAGTGCGTAAGGTTGCTTCAGGTATACAGTACTAAAAGTATTTGCAGTCTTTAAAACTGATTGAATTTTTTTGTTTTTATAAGCTGAAATAGCCATTTGAATTCTATTTTCTTGTGATAAAGGCATTTTTCAATGATAGTAATGTAAATTGACGCGTTGGAGATAGAAAGTAGTAGGGTGCGGCGAAAATTCGTCGCTCGGTGGTATTCGTCGCTCGGTGGTTGATTACGTTAGTTGTGATTAACGAACCCCTGGATTCTATTAGAAGTAAGAACTGCTATACCCCTCACAGATTTCAGTAGTGCTAGAATGATTGCGAGTTGCTGATCTAGGACTTGGCTGCATACCAACGAGTCAGGTCCCGAAAGGGGTTGCCTATATCTAATACGTGAAAGGACCTCGGACAGGGATATTAAATTCATGTCGGCAAGTCTGTACTGTGGTACATATATGAAAAAGTCTTTCATTTCTTGAGTCAGAAACTAAGCTGTTCACCCCGTTAGCCATGCCGCAAAAGGACAAAAGTTTCTTACACATATATAATGTCTTCGCAGCAAGAACCGAAACCCTGCTCAACAACCACCTGCCCAGAAAAGCCCAGCAGCAAGAGTCAGGATTCGACTAACCCTGTAACACAATCATGGGAACCTGGTGTTCTAAAGCGACTTCCATTACTGGGAATCTCAGCTCTTTTGGGCGTTTTAGCTTGCCTCATATTTAATATTACGATTCTTTTAACATCTAATGGAAAACCTCAGAACAGCTGGAAAATCCAGCCATCTGTTCTTCTTGCTATATCCTCTGCCATCAGCACCGGACTACTACGCTTTGCCCTTGCCGAAGGTGCAGCTATTACTTGGTGGAACAAGGCTATTAACGGATGTACGATATACGACCTCCACCGAAATTGGAGCTTTGCCAACAGCATATATGACGTGATAAAACAGATCAGGTTCTTCAATATTCTGGGTCTTGCCAGTATTGCATCAGTCGTTGTTGCCATTGACAGTCCACTATTTCAAAGAGCGACTACTGTCACTGTGCGACCGGCTCGAGTCAACGTACCTTTATCTGTTGGGATTGCGCAGCAGCTTCCATTCGGCTACACGGGTGCTATGCAAAGACACATTAGTGGCGATGTGACGCGGATGACTCCATCTTTCCAAAAAGTAGTCTTGTCTCATAATTCTGCAGAGCCGATGTACCTCAATGACACCGGTTGCGCCAATGGGAACTGCTCGACGACCATTCGGGCAGCTGGGCTAGCTGTTGACTGCTCTCTCGAGACCCTGCCCCAGGACTTCGGAAGTCTGATCTACGGTGCGGAAAATGGAACGGGAAAACTAGTTCCTTCAAATTATAAGGGGACTGTGGTAGGGATGGGGGATGCTCAGAGGGTCATGTTCTCGACGAATTTCACGTTTGATCCCTTGCGTCGACCATCCAGTTTTAATTTCACTGCAACGTATAAAGATCAGAAAGACTGCAACAGTCGGCTGCAAGTGAATCGATGTGCATTTCATTTGGCTACGCTGTTTTATCCGATCGAAATTGTAGATGGTGCTATTGAGTTCTCTTCATCGTTGGAAGACCTCGGTAGAACCCCTGAAACCATTGCAGAAATCTACGATACGAACGAACAGGAAGACATAACTACCAACAGTACCATTGGTGGTGTATACCTAGCAGCGAATGACCTTCTCCAGTCCAAGGCCGTCGGAATGCAGATAAATCATGCCTGGACGCTGGAAACCTCCGGTATGCTCGCACAGGATCACCTCACACGGGCAGATGAGCTTGTCAGCTGTCAAGATACATGGAAAGACCCTACCCCTCAAGTGGTCGCTGAACTGCAAAAGCTTATGTTCCGTACTGCGCTCTCGGTGCCGAATAACTCCAGTCAGCCTCTACCTCTTCTTCAACATGGAGAAGAACTGATCCAGCAAAACCAGACAGTCGATGTTGTCAAGCTGGAGGATGTATCGGTATTCCAGGTCCATTATGGTTACCTAGCTGCGGGGGCAGCTGTTATGGGTGTATGTTTAGCTGTAGTAGCATTGACGTTCTATGAATGGTGGAAGATTGGCCGGCCAATTACCATGAGTCCAGTTGACATAGCAAAGGCCTTCAATGCCCCTGTTTTGAAAGCAGATGGGTTAAATGGTGACTTAGATAGGTTTTTACCCGTTGTTGGCGATCGACATGTACGGTATGGCGAGGTAAGATATCGTGAGGGCAATCTCATCTTGCCCAATGAGGATGTTGATCCACATGAGAGTGTTCAAACCAGGCTGGAGCTGTCGTATCTGCATTGGACAAGCGCTCCTCAGCAGAATGGCCGCTATGCTTAGGTGGAGGCATTGAATAGTGGTTCTGAGTATGATAGATGATCAGGTTTTGACGCGGACAATGTTTATCTTTGGATTGCATACTTAGGTAGTTTTATCGTTTTAACGAATGTTCCTAATGCTTACGCTCGATCTATGGAGTACTTTCCAGATCTTAATGTTGATACCATAAATCATCTGTACCGAGATCCCCAGGTGAAATACAACACCATGAAGTTTCCTTGAAGGTATACAGCAGGATACAATAATACATATTCTGAGAATGCTGCTCATGCGCTACATATTCAGCATGCAGGGCACAATCAATTAATATGCACGTTCGGTGTTCTCCTTAGTAGGCGATAGACACCCTTGTTGCTGCAGCCTCCATGCTGGACTCTGGCTGCCTAAATCATCTGGAGCTAATACTGTAGTCATTGCGGTCACAAAGCCACCCATTGTGTTAGCACTAGCGTTAGCCGTAGGATGAAAGGTTGGGCTTTCCCTGCGCTAAAAACCCAAGGATGCCAAAGTAGATCCGATAAATACGAGAGAAGAGTGATCGCAACATTCTACGAAGAATTACTGACACTGCTAGTTTTGCCCCAGCTTTTCATTACGCCTCCCAGTGTACTAACTAATCCACAATCAATATTTCCATGAACCTCCCTTCACCTATTCCTCTTCTTTCCAACCTAATGATAGTTTCTTCCAATTCCCATTCCAAACCTATAACCATGTGATCCGTCAATTTAATACCATCTCGATTTCTCCATCGCCATCGACCCTTCCGCATCACATTCTAGCACCATGCTGGTTAATCCCCCCTGAGATCCATCAAGTCATTCAACTCTGCCTGGGCATCCTCCCACTCGCGAGAGTGCCATTCTATCATACCACAGCAATCAATAATTTTGTGAAAGTGGTCACGAACTGTGTGATAATAAGCGGAATAGCACTCAATTCTATGAGGGTAGCAACCGGTATAATAATGAATCTGGCGATACAAATCCTGGATCGCGTGGAAGTGACCCTCAATCCGAAAATAACAATCAACAATCCCACGCCAGTGATCATCCCTCTTAGAACACAATCTCATTCCCTTATCCATAGCCTCATCGGGGGTCATAGACGCGCCACCACTTCCAGAACCTCCTCTCTGGGCATCCTCGCTTCCGTCCCGAGCTCCTCTATTTCCCCCAACGTTACTCTCATTCACTGGCTCTGGCGCCCAGCCCATCTCATCATCCCTCTCCTGCCCTTCATAACCATATCTATCCTGACCATAAGCTTCAACAAGTCTCGAAAACATACCACTACCCTGATCTCCCCAAAACGCCAGGACTACAAACCCAGCAGCTGTCCGACCACCACCTCCATTAGACCCTCCCATAATTTCCTCAAAACTCTCACCGCTCATCTCTCTCATACCACTATCCAACAATTACCGAAAGGAAAAGGCACAGAAAAAATGAAAAATACCAGCGGAGAGGACCCCGTTCTTATAGCCATCCCTTCGCCAGTCCATTAGCCTGCCTAACGTGTTGGCCAACCAATCAAAATGACACCCTTCTCCCATCATCGTAACCTTACATGAGCTTCGATTGATCACATGGCCCTCGACGTGCCAAGGAAGGCCGCCGGCCCACACGCGGGGTATGAGGTACAATCATCGCCATACTAATCTCTATGGCTGAACAAGTTTCGGCCCACGGCCACCGTTTGTATCAAGGATATCTGCACTGCCAACTCAGTGTATGACTTGATAACCAACTCCCGCGATATCCGACGAAAAACAAAAAAAAAAAAAAAAAAGACAACGACCATCTTCTACTCCGTTCCACTGCGTATGCACAAAAAGCCCCGGCGTTTTTCGACTCTTCGTTATCTTGCTTGTGGTTCGCTAGACGCTCCCACAGTACGAATAACCCCTTGAATGTGTCTATTGTAACCGTTCCTTCTACATTAACCGGACCACCTGTTGATCACTAATGATGCTCGACGCGTGTGTCCACAGCGCGGGCAAACACTGCTGCGCATACCTTCGCGACTTTCGCCTTATAGCCAAAGATGTACATGAGTAACATTTTCCGTCCAGTCCCGATATGTTAATCTTACTTGTTATTGGCCCTGTCCGCTTAGTTTCCTGATGAGATACTGGAGTTGCTGGTAGAGAGAATCCATTAGGCCTGGCTATCTTACGGCCGACCCAGGGGTGGAGTCGAATCTCCTAAAAGCCCACTCCGATAACAAGTCTCTGCGCAGGAATTTATTATTAAAGCCAAAATAATTGTTTTAGGGGATTAGCGCGAGGACGCGTCTTCGAGTAGGGGACGCGCATAAATATGCACAGACCCTAGGTGGCTCAACGTGGCTTGGCAGTTAGGGCTTGAGAGCCATATACAAGAGTGTATATTGGAAACTCATGTCGAGAAAGACGGTATGGATGGTGATATTTGGTAAGAGTATCAAGGTATGCCATTCTTTTGCTTGCTCTTTTCTTTTTTTTTTTCCTTATTTTATTTTTTTTGGACCTAACGTAGGGCCAATGTACTGATTCTCTCGATCTGATTGGTCAATTCTAGGGGCTTTCATTCTTCGTACCTATGCTACATATACACTATATATAGTATAGAGTCAATAATTGATTGTTGGTTGAGAGTGACTGGCGAAAATGAATAACAGTCGCTGCCATCTGTAAATAGTAATAGGCGGCGACATTTGCCATAATGTTAATTTATTATCTCAATTAGTACCTTCTAAACGTCTTTAACATTGACATCGTCGATTCCACGCGGGATCTCGATCTAGTCCATTGACCACAAAGAGGTATAAACCTAAGCAGTAACCTTCTTCCAGCTCTCCCTCGCCTTCAGCTCCTCCCACCACTTCTGAACATGGGGATACTTCGGAAGAAGATCAGCGAAACCGAATTGCTCCACAAACACACCATAGGGCAGATGCGCCAGATCCGCAAGCGTCACCTGGTCACCCGCAAGGTACTTGTGCTTGGAAAGCACCCGCTCATAGCCCTCGAGGACAGGCGTGAGCTGCGAAAGAAGGACCTTGACGCGAGCCTCGTCGGTTTCGCCAAGACCTTTGCGGGCTTTGAAGACTTTCTCGAAAGCGATCTGAGAAACGATCGGGTCGAAGTAGGATTGTTCAATGGAGAGGGCCTGTATCTCGTTAGCGTTTAGCGATATAGGAGGTACGTTGGCAAGAGTGTCTACGTGCCTGCTGGTACAGAGCCCAGGCTTTCAGATCGGACTCGGGAGGGGAAAGTGCGGTTCCTTGGCCGGCGTACTTGCTGGAGATGTACTGGTTAATGGCTCTGCTTTCTATTTGATTGATATTAGCGTTCTGTTAGCAATTGGACAGTCGGCGGGGAATTGCGAACCGAAAATCTGAACACCCGTCTCGGTGTCTTGTAAAACGGGAACTTTGCCAAAGGGATGCAGGTCGTTCAGGTAGGACTCTGTTCTTTGTTCGCCCTTGGCCAAGTCGACTGGCTGGAACTCGGCCTCGAGACCCTTCTCTGCGAGAACGGTGCGTACTCGACGGGTACAAGTGGAAAGAGGGAATCCGTGAAGTTTGAGGACCATTGTGAATGATTAATTTAGGAGGAATAAGAGAAGATTCGTAAAATTCAGGAACTCTCAGTTGCACGCCGTGAAATGTACTCAAACAATCGAAGTAATATGCTTCTCAGATGGTGCCCGTCTCTATATAACTGTATTCATACTGCCCGAGCGGGGCTGCGGCAGGATCCCTGCCCGGAATTAATTCCGGCTCCTCCTATTGGATTATCAATCTTGTTGAGGTTACAGACTCAGGAATCAAGACAAATGGAAGTTAACAGACAAAGAAAGCAACCAATTATTAGTCACGTCATATTTGTGATTTGTCATGCAATTGAGGTAATTGATGCAATATGACCGTTCGGAGAGCACGCCATCAGGGCTACGATCATCATATACGTTTTTCCTTCACTTGAGTCGCGTTTCCATACTTCGCAGAACGAATAGATCCGTGTGAACATTGTATAATGTGCTGCAAGATAGATTGTACATTAAGACCCCAGGAAATAGGAAGCTTGATCCATCGCTCGAAGACCTGATGTACGAGGAACAGAAGGATTATTTATATGCAGATCCTGGTGCTCAGGCACTAGGCCGACCTAGGAAAGCCGCGTGCGGGGTTTTTTGGACACCTCAGAAGTCAGAACGTTGATTGTTTATCAAGCGAAACGTACACATTCTTATTTGGGATCTGATCATGCGGCAGTGTGATTGATTTTCGTAACATTAGTCAAAATGGTGATATCTGTTTTTAGGGGTTCTGACCCGCACGTGAGATACTTATTCAAGCTCTAGCTTATTTGTGTCTAAATTAAATACAGTACAATTTCTTCCTCGAGAGCTGTGGACATTTTCTATCCTCTATTTTCATAAATGCATCCATCTCGACTGAAGGCCTACTCGATCTGTGACAGGGACATTATCGGGATTTGAACCTGACCTGACGGACCAAGTCGATTGTATTGTCTCGTACCATCATATCTACCGAAACAGACTACCGAGAACGTTTAAATGATCCTTAGACCTGATGAGTTTTAGGAAGAATCAAACAATCATCCAGCGAAATTCCAATCGGCCACCTTGCGAATCTGAAGATAAGGAGGGAGCGAGGTCCAGACACTGCGTCCAGGGACCGAGGTTAAGGGTGCGAATGACTCCCCGCAAGCCTCGCTTAGTGGCCCCGCCCCCGCATCTTAAAAGCAGGATAGGCAATGGGGATAGTCGGGGAGATCGTCTTGGCTCAATTGGTCTGGGGTCTTGGAAATGCTTATGAGAATGTCATTGGTTCTCCCCCAGAAGACAGGAGCCACATCCCGTATTCACGCCTGCTTCGGCCAGCTGTTCGGCAGTTCTGGGCCTTCTGCAGGAACCGCATCCCTTGCATTGAAACAACGGGTATAAGAAGCGGCGACTGCGACACGCATTGGAGCTTTCTAGGGGATCATCCCTACAATTAGCAGTTTCATTGTCATAATGGCCGACACAAAATCGTTCCCCGACCCAACTGGGGACCCAGAGGCTAAAAAGGATATCATCGAGGAAGAGATCCCAATGGATGAGCGAACCCTGAAACTCGACCGACAAACAGTTCGGAGGCTGGATCTGCTACTGATGCCAATGACGCTCATGTTGTATCTCCTGGCTTGGCTGGACCGTGCAAATGTCGGAAATGCACGAGTGGTGGGTTCAATGCATCATCTTCACTGATAATACTCGGCTAACCATAGAACTAAAGGCTGGTCTCCAAAAAGACTTGAATTTGACCGATCTGCAATACAAAACAGGTACATTTTTCCGGATAGCTTCGCCCAACCCACACTAACTGCTCAGCCATTACCGTGACATATGTTCCCTACGTGATTTCTGAACTGCCCTCCAATCTCCTGCTGAAGATCATTGGCCCTCGTATCCTTCTGCCCACGCTGTGCACCCTCTGGGGTTTGGTCACCACACTCCAATCTCAGGTGCACAACTATTCCGGCTTCCTCGCCTGCCGCTTCTTTCTCGGCCTTCTCGAAGGCGGCCTCTTTCCTGGGATTGTGCTATTTCTGTCCAACTTCTACCGCCGCCACGAGCTACAGGTTCGTATTGCGCTCTTCTTTTCCGCAGCCTCCCTGAGCGGTGCATTCTCAGGTCTGTTGGCCGCCGCCATCCAGCAGATGAGCGGCTTGCGAGGAATGAAGGGATGGCAGTGGATTTTCCTGCTGGAGGGTCTTTTCACAGTCTGCTTTGGCCTCTTCTCATTCCTAGTGCTGCCCAATGGCCCAGAAAAGGTGATCACATTCCGCTCCGAGCACACAGAGCGGTGCATAGCCCGACTGCAGCAAGACGGTAACAAGTTCGAGACCGAAACCAAGGTCTCCTTCAAAGAAGTGATCTCCGTCCTGAAGGACCTCCATGTGTGGATCGCATGTCTCATTCTCTTCTGCAACGGCGCGTGTCTCTTCGGCCTCGCATACTTCTCACCCTCCATTGTGCAGGCACTCGGGTACAGCTCCACCAAAACGCAACTCATGACGGTGCCACCGTACGCCTGCGGATTCGTCGTAACCATGATCACAGCGTACTTCTCCGACCGTTATCAGCAGCGTGGTATTGGTGCCTTCGTTACCAGCGGCATTGCCTTGATCGGTGCAGCATTGGCCATCAACGGGCGCAGTATCGGCGTTCGCTACGCTGCTCTGGTGCTCCTCTTGACTGGCGTGTATGCGTGCGCCCCATGTTTAATCAGTTGGGTCCCCAATAACACGGCCGGTCATGTACGGCGCGCAACTGCTGTAGCTATGGCGTTTATTGCAACGAATTGCGGTGGGATCATGAGCACGTGGATCTACCCCGAGAAGTCAGCGCCATACTATGAACTGGGGTCCCGATTTAATCTCTCCTTGACGGTGATTGCGATGGCGCTTGTGGTAGCGCAGGTTGGTTTGTTGCGGATATTGAATCGCAGGAAAAAGAGTGATCCGGTGGGATTGTTGAGGGGGGTAGAGGACTTGCCGTATGAGGAGCAACTTGATAAGCTGGGGGATAGGCATCCGAGATATAAGTATACCTACTAATTTATAGACGATGGTAACGCGCTGCTTGTATGTATGGCAGTCAACCATACAAGCTTGGCATAATGCTTTTTTTCGGTTAAAAGATATCGTGACTATAACCCTCATTGAAGCAGTGTAAGAATTGAATAGTCCAAACCAAGAAAAAAGATTCAAAATCAAAATGAAATAATAAAAGATAAACAAAAGCATACAACAGGAGGGCCGCTAGGATAAACTAGCGGATAAGCCGCGGTTTAACTTAACCCCGCTAACCCTAACAGACTGTATTGCGCTGATAATTCATACAAATGGTATTGGATCAAAGTGAGGGTAGATAAAATCAAGCAGCTATCGGAGGATGTGGAAAGGGAAAGGTCGTGGCGACAGTCCATTTATCCATTCCGAGGTCTTAAGATAGGTCTATAACCACTCGTCCGTTGAGCTTACCACAATGCATCTCCTCGAAAATGCTTGTTAGTTTCTCCAGCTTCTCCGTTCGAACATGAGGCTTGATGACCCCGCGCGCAACAAAGTCTAAAACCTCAAGGGCGTCCCGTCGATTTCCAACTGCGGACCCCTCGATCGAAATCTGCTTAAGCACGAGAGGGCCGGGGCTTGCTGTGGCAATGGGCACCAAATCGCCCTCAGGAATGCCTACACAGATCAGGGAGCCATTAAAGCGGAGCATAGGAATTGCTTGCGCATAGGCAATATTTGATGCCGTGCACACAATTACTGCATGGGCACCATGACCGTTGGTCAGAGATTTGACATGCTCTGCAATTGCGGCGCCATTATCGTCCTTGGGGAATTGGGTTATGTCCACGAAAGCTTCTGCACCGTTCTCCTTCACCAAGTCAGCTTTGCTGCCATGATCGACTCCAATGATGCGAAGCCCAAGGCCACGACTTCCAATTTGTGTGGCGAGATGTCCAAGACCACCTCCCGCCCCTGAAATAACGACAAAGTCACCAGATTGCGCCTTGCTGCGTTTGAGGGCCGCATACACCGTGACACCCGCGCAAAGCATAGGTGCTGCTAGTTCGGACGGGACACTATCTGGAATTGGGGTCACATAATTGATGGGCCCCAGAACATACTGCTGAAAGGTACCAGGGGTATAATAGCCTGATATCTTTCCATCCAAGCAAAGGCCGTCAGACCCCGCAAGGCAAGGCACTGGGAGCTTTCCGTTAGTATTTAGTTCTAGCTTGGTGTAATTATGGGGTCAACGCACAGCATGTTCCACAGACAGCGGCAACCCATTTGACTCCAACGCGGTCCCCTACTTTGACTTGTGAATTATCGCATCCAGGCCCAAGTTTCACGACCACGCCAACACCTTCGTGACCGCCAACCTGCCCTTCCTGAGTTGGGAACGGTAGTGCCTTCCACTGATGTTCGGCAACGTGTCAAATGCATTCCAGTGGATGATATATAATGCATGTACTCACGGAATTTGTCATGACACCTAAATCCGAGTGACAGACACCGGAATGAGTCCTGTTCGATACCACAGATTAGTGGTCTCATGCACGAAAACCAAGGTAGTAACATTAGCAATACTCACATATTAATCAGAACCTGGCCAAATCCCGGCTCTGGTGTCTCCACCAGTTTCACACTGGTTGATACAGATCCAGGCTTGTCATAGACTGCCGCCTTGTGCTGTTTGGGAATTTCGACTGAAGGCGACATAGTGATTCTGACAATTTGCTTAGAATTCAATTTCACTAATGCGATTGCTGTGGTTTTCTAAGGCTATGATCACTGACAGTGTATTTTAGCATGAACGAGAAGCTGGCACAGGAAGGCGACTTTGGTATTCTATATACAATTTCCCTTCGGCAGGGTTACTACTGCCGATCATTTCCTATGATTTGCGCGATTCGCACAACCCAGATGTTGATCCACCGATCGGCGGAAGGGCCAATCATAGATCCCGTCGTACGTAATTCGCACTGGGTCACCGGGTCCCGCGGACTTTCGACACTCTTTGAAACCCTGGATAGCCACAATTCGAACCTTTAGCACCTCGGTCTATCCCAAAGCGTCCTAGTCGGGGGCAAAACGAAGCATTGGAATTACGGGGAACAAGTGCGGGGTGTGAGATTATCTGGGGTTCCCGGATCTCTGACGTCCCAGACCCTCTATTACTCGTTTGCGACATCCTCTACACGCCAGGTAATCTCCCCACGATTGTCCAAAAGTTGAAGGCTGCTTGATTCCAATGGCTACACGAATATCGTCAGACCGATCGATGCCGACTAAACCATGGACCTCTGGTCGTGTGTTGACCCCGGCGCAACGAGAGCGCAAGCGTTACAAGGACAGGATATCCAAACGAGAAAAACAGGAAAAAGAAAAAAACAGCCTGAAGAATCTCCAAAGCCAAGTCGCTGCATTACATCTTTTATTGCAATCTCAGACTCGGTACTGTGGCCTTTCCCTCACCCGACGATGAACGTTTTCTGACTCCGACAGACTCGATCCAGGGTTACCACCTATGGTCATATCTCAAGAAGACTCCATCGGGAGTTGCCCATTGCCCCCGTCCGATCTCCATTTGTCCTTACACGATGAGCCGCCTACAATGTTGGCCTCACAACTATCAGCTGCTTCTTCCGACTCAGAAACAGTAGCTCCTTTCAGACAAGCCCTTGGGAATTGGGGGAACGGACACTCGACCGCCTGGCCAGCCATTTCTCCATCGCTTCAGGATAGTGGCAGTTGTACGATACTTGAATTCACCGATGAACTTCTCACGCAATGGTCGGGGTTGAGTATCCTAGACATTTGCTCCGATGACAAGCTAAACCAAGACGCCATGATCCGCGGGGTCCTTGAAGGCTGGCACTTTATAGAGGACCAGGCGTATTCGTGCCCCCTGTGGAAAATCATTAGCCAAATTGATGAGCGGATTTTCATACAAAGTGGGGTCCTAACACGGCTGACAATGCTCAGCACCATCCTCAAGATGCTCGTGGTATGAGCTACTGAACAAGTAACATCCCTGTATATTGACCTTCTTCCAGGCAAAGAGTTATCAAAATAATTTTAGAGGGGTTCCCCCGTGGTATCGACCGAGGTTTGTATTCGCCTGATCATCATTGATTGCATGTTAGTTATGCTAAATACCCACCAAGGCCTTCACAGCTTTACTTGCCGCACAATCTCACTGCGGACTATTTCGCTTGGTACATAGATATATAGCCCCCTCTATTCGATTTCATAATTTTGTTTCAAAGAACTAACTAGTTCCGGAAAACTTAGGCCTGGCTTCCGTGAACGCCTAGTGTTCTCAAATTGCGACATACTTACGGACAGATTCTTCAAGTACTTTGCCTCTTGCTTCCGATTGTCGTGGCCCCATTCTATCAGTAATGCCTATGAGATTAACCCTGAGGACGGACTATATTCATTTTCGGAGGCCTTCAGTCTGCATTTGGTGGACCTTTCGAAATGGAAGATGTGCAAGGCCTTCTTCTCTATATTTCCCACCTTAGAAGAAGACATGTCATCCGAGAATCTGACATCACCTTCTTTTTTCACTCTCCCTCCTGAAAGCTCACTACCCGTATTGCCCATTTAGTCCGTGACGTGAGGTATTCTGCTTGTTTCTGTCCTTATGCCATTTGATAGGCGCAATATGGCATGTACCATGGGTATTGGCGCGTTTCAGTTTATACACAGATGTCCTTTGATGGGACAAAGTCATCACATGAAAAAAGTCAATACAGACGTAAATTATAAATGTTTTGCTTGATAACTAGGTGACCCAATCGAAATATCAGTATAAATTAAGCATTGGTAGGAAATATCATATTTACATGTATTTGGAAAAGCAATTCTACTCTGGTGTAAAGAGACATCATGCTTTCGCAAAACCGAAGAAATCCTCATCAAGAACCTTCGCACACCTCTCTCGATAGGTTGGAAGACCACCAAGATAGTTCAATGATTGAACGGGCTTGCCCGGAACGTTGGATCCCATGTACCACGAATCAGTCAATGGCAGAAGCGTCATGTTGGTAATCATATTAACCTCGTCATTCCAAGCACTCTCCGCATTAGGGGTAGCCGTGACACTTCGGACGTTTTCCGTCTCCATCCTGCTGATCAGGGATGTGATCCAGTCTCCCTGGAGTTCAATTAGAGTCGGTCCATTGGCGAAAGCGGTGGGCGCTTGGAGGCTGTATGGGAGGAACATGTTTGGGAATCCGCTAATGGCCATGCCGAGATAGGTGGACATGCCGTCCTTCCAGCGTTCGTCGAGACCGACACCGTTCACGTCTTTAAGACCCAGGCGCAGTAAGCCACCAGTTACTGCATCAAAGCCCGTTGCCACAGCGATAATATCGACTTCGTGGACCTTTCCATCAGCGGTGACAATGCCGGTAGGTGCCACATTAACGATGGGCTGGCTCTTTGTGTCAACAATATGGACATTTGGCTTGTTGAACTGCTCGTAGAAGTCCTGTTCAAGGGATGGCCGTTTCGTTCCAAACGGGTACGGGGGCTCTAGCGGAGCCAGAAGGTCTCGCTTCTTCGGATCCTGAATCCTCGCACGGGTCTTTCGAGCCCAGAAGTTGTATGCCTCACGATTGGCGTCAAGGCTGGTCAAGAAGTCCTCATAGTTGTTTTGCCAGAACCTGAACCCGCCCAACTGGTAGAGGTTCTCCCAGAACGCCTCCCTCTCCTCTTCAGACGCATCAAATGTATTCTTCGGAGTTGGCTGATACTCCAGCCCAGCAAAGGTTAACGCACATTCGGCGAAGTAGTCTGCATAGCTCCCCTTATCTTTCACCTGATAGCCAGCATGTAACTCCTGTTGCCTCATCGGGAGACAGAGATTCGGTGTTCTTTGGAAGAGAAACGCCTCTTCGGCCTCTTTGGCCCACTCTTGGAAGATCTGGACGCCTGTCGAGCCTGTGCCGATGACTGCCACCTTCTTCCCTTTTACACTGACCTCTTCGGCTTCTGGCCAATGTGCCGAGTGGTAAATCGTCCCCTGAAACGATTCGAGCCCTTTCCAATCGGGCAGATACGACTTGGATGCAAAGCCTACCGCCACTACCAGATACTTCGCCGTTGCCACCTTCCCATCCGTCGTCCGGACCGTCCATCGCCCAGCCGCCTCATCAAACGTGGCCTCGTTGACTCTCGACTTAAACAGACAATCCTTCCGCACATTCATCACGCGATCAACATGGTCAAAGTAGGACTTGATTTCCTTCTGATTGGGGTACAACTCCGTCCAATTCCACGACTGCCAAACCTTCGGCATTGAATATGCATACAATGGAATTGGACAGTCCACTCGCGCCCCAGGATAGCGGTTATTATTCCATGTTCCACCAATATCTGACTCGGCTTCGAAGATCTTGACATTCAGTTTCAGCTCGTCCCGTAGCTTGTGGAGGAGGTATATCCCGGAGAAGCCCGAGCCAATAATCAGCGCATCTAGGTGTAACACGCCGTGATGGACGCCGTTGGATGCTGCTTGGGTGCCGTTCATGTTGTTGTTGTTGTTGTTGTTGTTGTTGTTGTTGTTGTTGTAGCTTGGCTATGTGAATAGAAGCGATAGTAAGGAATATAGAAATGGCTGTGAAATGTATTCTTTAAATTAATGCGATGCCGCAATATCACTCTGTAATATATATATTGTCTTTCTTGCTCATTGAGCTTTTTCAATGTCCTGAAAATCCGGTCGGATCTGCGTTCCCGGCTTGGGAGTGCGACTCGCACTACTCGCACCAACACTGCAGGGATTGACTTTTGTCGCGACTCGCAACCGTGCGACGCGGAGTAGATTAGATTTGACTCCACATAGCCCTGGGGCCGATCCGATCATCGCTTCCTGAGGGGCATTATTTCCAGGAACATAGATTTACTCTTCTGACAAAAGCCACTAGTAAGCATGGGTGCGAGTAACAATAAGATATAGCCGAAGGTCCTAACACCACCAGCACGGACGGCAGGACACCCAATGTATTAACACCTATAATAACATATACAGCTCTTAAAGCTATAGGATTACACATAAACCGATTCTTTACGCTCAGAAATCTTCTTTTATAAAATCTTGTTGTGAATTACTGAGACTCAGGTGAGATACTTTGTACAGCCATAACAGCCAGTCAGGCAGAAATAGCCAGCCCGATGATCTAATTCAAAGTCGGAAAATGTGAAATGACCCAGTTTGTCCCAGCAATCACATCATTGATGAAGCCTCCACTAGCTTCCAGGTCCGGGAAAATCCAAAAATAGTGAGGTAGATTTGGATATGTTGACAGCTTCGTTGCAACACTAAGAGATACCGCCGTTAGAAATGCCCAAGGCAGAACCACATGGTAGACCATTTGTAATATGAAACTTACCCAGCCTTCCTGAGAGCCTTCTCCATTACAGTCCCATCGTCCCGGAGGGGATCCGCTCCGCAGGTACAGATGTACGTAGGTGGAAAGTTTGGAAGATGGGGTGACAAGGCAGTGAATATGTTAGAATCATATGGATCGGCCGCGACAGCCTCTGATATAAGTATAAGCTGTTGAATAGGGTTGGATTTGGCTTTTGAATAATGACTTACGATAGAATGTCTCCATTGTAGACTTGTCGATAACCGGGACATTGTCTGCGTTTTCGTCATACGACGTATAGTCGCCTTTATGCTCGGCAGGGACATTATCCCAGTGCAATGCCAATGGTACTAGTGCAACAACTCCTTTGATATACTTCCTACCGTCATCTCGCTGAGCAAAATGGTTCGCAACAGCAAGTGCCAATCCCGCTCCGGCGCTTCCGCCAATGGAGAAGAACGCGGCCGGATTGCCGCTGAAATGGGAGGCGTTCTCCCATACCTGTTGGGCAATGGGGAATGTTGTTAGAATAGTCCTTTCCAGGGCAGAGTAAGTCATACCCAATGGTATACCGCTAAAGTATCCTGGAGCATGGCTGGGAGCTTATGCTCAGGGCCAAGTCGGTAGTCTACACTGACAAGAATGCAGTCTATGGCCTTGGAGATCACTCGACAGAGCGCATCTTCAGAGTCGAGATCACCACAAACAAATCCACCTCCATGGGTGTATATTCCCACGGGGCGAGGAGCTGCTGGCGAACCGGGCGTGTATACCCGACACTTGACCCCGGCGATTGTCATATCTTTCGCGGAGACAGATGGGTCTGGGGGAGGGCGGGCCGCTGCAAGGAAAGCCATAAGTCCGTTGTACTGCTCCTTGATGTCCTCCGGGGAGCCTTTGAGAAGTGGGCGACTTCCGAGGGCTTGTTCAAGCTGTACCCTTGCTTATTAGTAACTAACCATACTATGAAGCTGATTGGTGAGATCTTGACCTCAAGCCATTCCGTAGAGAGAAGGACCATAATGTTAAAGGTTCCTAAGGATACGTAGTGTTGTAAAGTCTTCTATGAAAATGAAAAAAACCAAAGTAATTGTTTTAAGGAGACTCCAATCCCTGTACCTTAATTTATTTATATACTCTTTTGGTATATACACAGGCCTCTCAGAGAGGGCGCAGGAGATGGAAAGGGAAGCGGGGAAGTGCGATTCGCCCGACACAACTACTGTTCGATCGCACAAAATGTCAATCATCCCTGTTAAGAGGAGCTCCTATGAGATGGGCAGTTGATCTCTTATAATAGGCTTAAGTTTAACAACCAAGTTGAGTGCCCCTATTTAACTTCACCAAAGTCCTGGCGAATTGTCTAACTCACCTGCGCTCTGGACGACATCATCCAAATTACCCACACTCACCTTGCGGCTAGCGACGCGCGCTCATAAAGCAATAGCTTTCAAAGAGCTCATTATACGTATCTGGTCATTGGTAGCAGCTATTGCCAACAGCTGTTTTCCCTGGCTCTGCTTGTTGTTCTTGTCACAAAGGTCGGGGCTTGTCCCCTCATCAAGATACTTTTGAACATCCTAGGAAAGGCCACAAATCCAGTACATAAAAAATTAATTGTCGCGGGACCCTAGCTGAATGCCTATCCAAGCAGTAACCTGGGTAATGACTCATTCACCAAAGCATAAGTAAGGAATTATAGAGTGCCATCGAACCACCAATCGTGCATAGTATCAGAGATGACAGGTTCTGTTCTTCTGGAGGAGAATAGCAGAGAAGGAAGGCATGCACGCTGAATGTAATTCCGGCAGCAACCGTTAACTTAACTTGAAAGCTATTAGCTAGATCACATCATAGTGCAGTTGTGTAATACAAGTGGAAAGGGAGCATGCAACCAGAAAATATCAGAATGAAAGTAATTGAACCTATCAAATCGGGCTTGATCCGATTGTTCACCACGAAAAGCAGAGATAATGAAGACAATAGCAACAATATTGGAGCATTTAGCATAATCTAGTGAGGGATTAAACCTAGGCAACATCACGGAGAGGTTTCTCGAGGTTCTTACTGCATTTAAATGGTCGGAGTCTATCAGAAAGTACAGCTTGGGGTCGGGCCTGAAGCAGGTTTCGATGCTGATGGTGGTGTCATTGAATATGCCGGTCGCGCTGGTGCCCAAGGGGGAAAAGAAAAGGGGGGGGGGGACTAAGTATCCAAATATTCACACAGAGACAGCGAGGCTGTACCGGCGATTCAAGACTTTCAACGGGTGAAGATGTTTGGTCTATACAAGTTCCAATCTCATTTTCAACACTGAGGAGAAAGCAGGAACTTGAGGGTAGTAGGGTTACATTTAGCGATATCTTTGGCTCTGGGTTTACGTATAGGTTAGTCTAACATGCATTGGCATACAGTCATGACCAAGACAATGATGGGATGCAAAGTCCATATAAGATAACTAGAGACCATCTCTCAAGGCTTTCTGGTTCTTCAGCTAAGACTACCTTGAACTTCTGGACGTCATTGACTGACTAGCCGCTTACTGATCAGAAACTGATAGGCGCAAGGATAAGTAACTGATATCCAGGAAAATGACCTACTCCATATATTGACTGACTCTGTACTAAACTACCGAACTTCCAAGCTGCCAAGAGCTTCATTACGGAGCTTCACGTGCTAATTATCCAACCTAAAATATGGAGCTATTATATAGCCAAAACCAAGCTCCTTCTGGGGTCTTCACAAAGGTCAGCCAGGAAGTACATGTTTTGATCCATATTTCAGTGACCTCTGCCCTTTTTAAGGATCAAAAAATCTACAGTATGATATAGATGAAAATTGAATTTATCAAACGTGATACTGGGGCTTAGACTGGTCTATAGCCATACATAGAATGAAGGTTGGATTCAGACACAGCCAATATAATCCGTAGTCTTTCCATACATACATATGCCACTGAGCCCTCTGCGGTATGCAAGAAGCTACCCTAACTTCACGACGTTACAGCAATCCCGGGACTGCTTAACAGTAATCACTCTTACCAGAGCCGCCGTCGCGGCAACCACCACCGCAGTACTGGATGAACGAGATGTCACCATTATTACCGCCATTGCAATGGAACAGAGATTCGCGAATGTGGGCGTCGTCAGTCGGCTGGTTGGCAGCCCGCAAAGCTCCGTTTACCTGGGCACCGTAGTTTCCTACCACACACGTATAAGCCAATGTACATGATTCTCGTAACGTGTGATCATAGGATATGTTCCACATGCTGTGCTACGTACCGATTCCAAGGAGATTGTAGCCACAGTAATTGAGACCTGTCTTGCAGTTGTTCGCGGCGGCCAGGGAGGCCAGAACAGCGATGGCTGTGAGGGGGAGAGCTGCGAAGTTGACCATAGTTGCAGGCGGTACTACTGATAGTTTGAAAGTAATGAAGACGCGAGTAGAAGATCTTGAGAAGATAGAGCGATGGGGGATAGAGGACAAGATGTTGCAAGCTTGATAAGTTGAATGGAAACTTCTCATGGATTTCTCGAGATATTTATACTTGAGGAGAGTCCGTAATGTCTGCCAGCGCAGTCGTGATCATCGTCCCTTTTCCATATCCAGACTTCCGAGACCTGGACGCCTAATGATTTGGGTTACATCGCAGCTGGACTCCGACTCCAAAAGTCCCGCAGCATAAGCTGCCTAAAAGAGGAGAGACATCTGGAGATTTACGTAACCTTACACCTCTAGAGGGCCGAGTCGTATTTCGTACAATGGGAAATTCTTAAAGGTTCGAATACTAGACGTAGAAGCATCCGTTGTCGGCTTTCTACCTGTTCAGATTATTTGGACCTTCCTACATAGGGCTAACAGGGGACCTCGGGTTGTCTATATTAGGAGAAATAAAAAAAGCAAACAAGCTTTACACTATTACCTATTTGCCGTCTCGGCGTTGTCCTCGTATCAATCAAGGGACGGTGCTTAGCTGGAGTCTGGCCAATGATAGAAGTGAGACTTCGGTAATGATCGACGCCTAATTGGCAAACGAACTTTTTAGCCC
The DNA here is from genome assembly GCF_009193585.1 of Aspergillus caelatus. Taxonomy (NCBI): domain Eukaryota; kingdom Fungi; phylum Ascomycota; class Eurotiomycetes; order Eurotiales; family Aspergillaceae; genus Aspergillus; species Aspergillus caelatus. The sequence goes on along the minus strand of NW_022475342.1, from coordinate 41,282 downwards.
AAGTAAGGCACCCCCGGGATTGTATGTTAGACTGCATATCCGCTACGTTCCGAAGCATCTTTGAGCGGTAAGCGAATGAAAACACGAGCTTTCAATTGTCCACGTATACGCACAAAACGAACTATCCCATATTCAGGGGAGCCGAGGAGCGTATCAGAGGCGAGGTCTAGAGCGAAAAACAAAGCAGGCCAGGTGAGCCTATAATATTACATTGTGGGGTTGGCTGCTTCACCGACGTCGGGATGCAGGGAGCCAATAGGGTTTATACCTTGTTTTTTTCCTTCGTATACTCACCTGGCCTTCGGTAATACGAAGTGACCAATACCTGATCGTCCTAAATCAAGTATAACTAGCCTTTACTGAGGTAGCTTATGATGCCTGTGGCTCTAGACTGGAGTACACTCTGGATGGGAGATTATTCGGATCGCACAATAACGGCTGCTCAGCTTGTTCATAAGAGATAGTGGGATTCACATTCTGCACAACTATTGGGTGAGCGCTGAATCATCCTTGCATAGGTCGGATCCTTTCAGCCGCGCTGCGGTCTCCATCACACGAGATACAGGTGACAGGTAACATCCCCATTCCCTATGCACAGGCTTGCTGCGTAAACCCCCGACCAGGGGGTGAAATTAAATGGGCAATTCATCATGGACTATATTATTGACATGGCATGCCATCGCCCTGCCTAAGTATTAATATCCGCTTCCTGATTATCCAGCCTTCGCTCTGCTCAGACTAGCTCAAGCTCGTATTGAGATAGAGAGGATGTTCGCTGTATAGGTCAACCATATTAGGGTCAAAATCTGCCCTAGGATATAGAGCCATTGAATGGGAACAGGGTGATTGAAATAAATAATTAATCAAGAATTAGGACGTATAAAATAATAGGTAATCTTCGTAGAGAAGCTTACACAACTTGTCACGGCAGGAAATAAAACAAGCCCCCCAACAAAACCCCGGAGGCCAGCAGAAACCATACTCAATATAGTGGCCGCATTCCCTCCCACAGAATTGTTTGCTCTTCGCCGTTGATATAATGATATATAGGAAGGCCTCCCATCGTGGCTGAGCAAAACAATAGTTTATGTCATCACTCAGCAAATCTTCTTCCTAAAGCGTAGGGCTATTATTAGCATTTCGCCCCCAAATCCTCTTGTGCCCGAGAATACATGCTTACTAACCCCTCAGGCATTTATTTTCCTCGCATATAAGATCAACAAGAATGTTTAACCAGCAATCCCGCGGTACTTTCCCAATTGCCAATCTTCAACCATGCTACTCTCTGTCATTGTACTCTTTACAGCTCTAGCCCGAGCGGCCCAAGCAGGAACCCACCTGCCCGGACCATCCGGACCATGCAGAGTACAGGCAACACATGTGAAACTGCTTGATAGCTCGCGTGTCGATCCCTTCAGCCCTACCCATGACAAACGAGAGATCATGGCAACTTCATACGTGCCCATTAATTGCGGACACACCAAATTCGAGTCTTATCTTACTCCACACACAGAAGCAGTAACAGACCAGCTGTTTCGATCCTACGGGATGCCTAATTGGACAACAATAAAAGGATTTCAGATCGAGTCCGGGTTTGACTCTAATTCCGGCACGACGCCTAGTGACGGAAAATATCCCGTCGTCATTTTCTCCCCAGGCTTAACAGGATCCCGATTGTATTACTCCTTAATCCTCGAGTCGGTAGCCAGCACAGGCATGGTGGTAGTCTCAGTGGACCACCCCTATGACGCCTCGAGTGTGGATTTCCCCGACGGCAGCGTTATCTACGGTACCAACCTCTCTGCAGCCGACCCTGTCGCCTTGAACACCCGCGTCCAGGACGTCATCTTCACCTTGGACCAACTGCACGACAACCCACACCTCATACCATCCTCATTGACAGGGACCCTCGAGCTTGATAAAGTCGCAATAGTAGGCCACTCATTCGGTGGTGCGACAGCCGCAGCCGCAATGCTGAACGAGACCCGGTTTGCTGGCGGGCTGAACTTCGACGGAGCACTCTGGGGCCCAGTACTCGAAGAGGGTCTCGATCGGCCTTTTATCAATTTTGGACAGGCGAACATCACGCGACAAGGTAATGATAGCTGGGAGAAGATCTGGCCACGTCTCCGGGGATTCAAGCGACTGCTTCAGTTATCTGAGTCAGTGCACTTCACTTTCACGGATTTTCCATTGATTCGGGATGCCTCTGGGTGGCCTGTCGAGGTGAAGCAGGGTACGTCGGAGTTGTTAGGTTCGCTTTCCGGGCTGCGGGTGAGGGCTATTTTGACGGAGTATATCGTTGCGTCGGCTACATTTTTTATTACTGGGGAGAGGAGTAAGCTCTTGGATAGACCGTCGAGTGACTATCCTGAGGTGAGGTATGTGGCTTAGCTTCAAGGTTGACAGGGGAGTGGAGGTGTATACTACTAAGGTCTGGTTCTGGCTTTTTATTCTTGAAAGGACTTGACTACTTAGAGTATATTGGTTTAATGGAATAGAAACAAACGGGTTAGATAGTTTAATGTACAGTTCTATGTAGTCTATCGCAACTGCTATCGAACAAAGATAAAAACGCAAATCCACGAATGGAGGTGAGCCTTCAGGAATCAGTTCACCTTTGAAAAAGACAAAAGCAAGGTTAACCAAATGCTGGCCTATGCAATAGCTTAGAAAAAAGTTCCAAGAGTGCCTTTATATATGGGCAGATATGATGAAACTCACCCAGAATACCTTCCCAACTATTTCTGCTACTTGGGCTGCTCAAGAGCATCCTTCAACTCCTTCCACGCCTGAAGCACCTGCTCCTTCTTCCCATCTGCTTCCCAGGCCTTTCGTGAATCTTCCCCCAAAGCACCCTCATTAACCGCAGAAAGCATATCCGACCCCGGAGATAACGGCAATAAGACTTTAGTAGCCATTACCTCCATCTTCATGACCACTCTCAAACTCTCACTAAGCTGCTCGGAGGCGTTGCTCCCGCCCTGCGCACCATAACTGATGATCGCAACGGGCTTCCCTGGCCATTCGCTGTACAAATAATCAATTGCATTCTTCGTTCCGCCTGCAAGACCAAGATTATACTCCGGTATGACGAAGATGTATCCCTGGAAGGAAGCGATGGCTGCACTCCATTTCTTCGAGTGCTCTTTGGTGAATTGTTTTAGGGCGGGGACCATCGCAGGTACGACGGGTTCATCGTAAACCGGGAGGTTGAAGTCGGCGATGTCGAGTCGTTCAATTTGGAGAGTGTCTGTGGTTTGGGCCTGTAGTACGTTGTGGACCCAGTCCGTTATGTCGGTGCCCACTGATGGGGTTCGTGTACTGCCTTTGATGAGGGCGATCTTGGTCATTTCTGGGTTCGAGGGGTTGCTGTGGAAAAGGGGAAGTATGAGTCTAGGATGAGCTAGATTTTGTTTATCTTTGGGAGAGTTGTCTGTTTGTTCACTACAGAATCTATCCAATATGAGAGGGTTATCATACAAACCATGTGATGACCTATTTATAAAAGATGAACTGAATAGATTCGCTTGATCCGCGCATAAGGATTCATGCATAACTAACATAATTGTCACTGATTTGAAATCCAAAGTTAGTAGGTAGTATTAGAAATCTAATGATTCTGTCTTGAATTGTTCGTATATGACCGAAGGCCGAGCACTATTATCAAGCATTAGAAACCCATCGAATCCTGCCTAAGGCTAATAGAGCCTGGCCCGAGCAGGCCGTCTTGGCTGAAACACTGACAAGAGCAAGTCAGGTAAGCGGACCAATGTACCCGGTCCTAATATCCGATAAATTGGCATCAACTCGCAATGCTAGTTATCATTCTGCAATGCCTCAGTCCCGTGACGGGTCACGAGGGAGCTATGCCCTACTTCAGCACCTCTACCAGAGTAATGTCTTATTCTATCTCCTGACTGCTACAGCTTTGTTGGAGGGTATGTCATATTGACTATTCAAGTTTGGAAGCATCTATATTAGTCTGTAGAATGCATAGTTCAAATTATATTTTGCTACATTACTGGGCTTATTGTCAAGTGTGTAGCGTGGGTTATCTCAAGTAATTGCTACTGTACCTACAAGACAAGTATGAAACTTCGAGAGCGACATATCTAACAGGCTTAAAGGTGTAACGAAGCAATTTATGAGGAGTACCGATTGAGATCATATTAAGTAGACTCTAATTACAGAAGAGGATAAACGATATGATATAAAGAAAAAAATGAAAAGAGGATATTGGACGACCCGGGCTTGACGGACACCTCTTAATTACCTTGCGGTCTTTGATGAAGTTGGAAATCCAGTCAGATCCGCTTCTAAATGCAGGTGGTGTGTGCTATCCATCAAGGGTAGGTAGGGGAATGTATAAATAATATGCAAAAATAAATGCGGTGAGCCGGGATCGAACCAGCGACCTTTAGATAACCCAGACGGGTTTATCTGATCGAAGTAAACTTCAGTCTAACGCTCTCCCAACTGAGCTATCCCCGCAACTCTTGGCAGATTGTTACCCTGATATATTCAAGAAGCAAAACTTTTACTACTCTTTGCTGCTAACTAGAGTACTAGTTTCATAAATAGTCTCCTCCAAGTGCCAATAGTTGCTCTAATAGCATAATCACCGCATTCATTAATCTCTAAATCTAATCTAAGGTTGTCCTACGCCAAATCCAAGGAAGTCTAAACCCTATAAGAGGACATGGACAAAACACGTCCGGTAATATATTTTTTAACATGGACCTTGTTCGTAATTGCTCCCCAGCGTTATAAACATACTATATTTTTCGACCAACGCGGTGACTCTCTTATTTTGAACACCATGAAACCAGGTGAGAAAGTCCAATATTAGACAACATGAGCCCTCCTGACAGGTTCTTTTCGTTTTCGCATGTTGCAGTGTAACAGAGCCAGTTCTAGAACTGGTTAGCCCTTGTGTCTTGGCATGACTCAACTGAACTCCTAACATACGTTTTTTGCAACACATCAACTGGTACATAGGGTACTCGGCGATAAAGAATGGGGCTTCTAGGTCTTCCCCTGGAGATCATCTTACTGGTTTATCAGAACCTGGATTCAACAACAGAAGCTTATTACTTCGCACAATCATGCAAATCCGCCTACATTGTCTTTTGCGATCTGTATTACCGCGGCAAGATATTCCAATCAATTCTAGTATGTTTCTTTAATCCCAAATCTGAACTATATATAAAAAATGCTGACCAAAGTTATGGATGTAGAATAATATAATTAGAGCTGCAGCTCCAAACCGAGCCTGGCTGGAAGCTTGCTTTGGAGCAAACATATTGTGGCGGCCTACAGAATCCGATCTTGAAAGACTGGACCACGCTCGTACTCGAGAGTTTCTTTTGAATGTTGGATTCCCTGCGTTCAAGTTACAAGGCATACCTTTCGAGTCTCTACACTTAACACAAGATCCCGAGAGTAGTTTGAAACACTACATTTTTACCGACAACAATGAACTTGAAATGCATCCAACACCCTCTTGTCCGCTAGCTCAGTGCAGTGATATATATTTCCATGTTGGAAACGTCAATGACTGCCTGGTAATGGTGGATGCAGTGGACGGTGATGTATGGCTTTATGAACCAGATTACCTCCGGTACGGTGGAGCTGGATTCTATATCTATGATTGTCCTTGGCAAAATACAGTTGCCTGGTCGTTGGATAGCTTTGCAATGCTATTTGGGATGGTGGTAGCTGTGGTGCAGGACCTGAGAACAGCTCCGTGGAGGTCGTCTTCGTGGGGCTTGCAGGCACGTAGGGATATTCTTGCCGATTTGAGAGAACGGATAAATGAGTGTGATTATGTGGTCGCAGAAGATATTTCAGGGTTTTGGGATGACTTGTTTGAGAATCTGAGAGGCGACTCGATTTAGCTTCGATTTGCTTTACTATTAAGAAGCTTTCTCCTCTGAAGCTGGAGCATGCTTTCCTTGATCACTAGAGACTTATTGACACGACTAACATATAACGCACTGGAAAGGTTGGATGACGTGCAGGCATAGCCGTTACGGAAAGGTTATAGTGTTGAGAGTGCCCATATTTAAACTCGAGAAACTGAATATACAAGCCAGGAACCGGCAGTCAACAATCACCACACATATTCAAATGACATTTGTTAGCTTGTGAGCATTATTAGAATTAAATATTTCCACAGTGAACTGCTAGAATTAAGGAGACATAGACAATAATGAAACTTTGCAGGTCATTTTGCGGTATTGCGTCCAAGGTCTATTAAATAACTGTCCACACCATTCAGTACAAGTGAGTGAAGCCTTGCCAGATTTCGCAACACAAGAACGCCAGGTACGATTCTTTCTTTTAGGATTGAAGGAAGTCGAGGAGATCCTTGTTAACCTCGTCAACGTTAATGTTGTGGATGGCGTGAGACCCTCCTGGGTAGACCTTCAGCTTTCCGTGTTGTAAAAGCTTCACGGATTTGTATCCGGACGCCTCAATGGGGACTACTTGGTCATCGTCGCCGTGGAGAACCAAGACTGGGATGTCAATCTTTTTAAGATCCTCCGTGAAGTCTGTCTCTGAAAAGTCCTTGATTGCATCGTACGCCGTCTTAAAGCTTGTATTCATGCCTTGCTGCCACCAGCTCCGAATCTGTCCCTCGCTTTTCTGGACCCCGTCCCGGTTGAAATTGAAGAATGGTCCACTAGGAACGTCCAAAAAGAATTGTGCTCGGTCTTTACGCATTGCTTCTCGAAAGGAGTCGAAGACCGATTTGTCTGTTCCCTCGGGGTTTGCCGCGGACTTGACCATCAGCGGTGGCACAGCCCCGACAATCACAGCTTTCTTGACGCGGCTGGTACCATGCTTGCCGAGAAAATGGGTCACTTCTCCTCCGCCATGAGAATGCCCGACCATCATTGCATCTTTAATGTTGAGATGGTCGAAAAGCTCCCGCAGGTCATCCACAAATGTATCCATGTTGTTGCCGTTCCAGGTCTGGGTAGATCGTCCATGACCCCGTCGGTCGTGCGCAATGACGCGGTAGCCATGCTCGGCCAGGAAGAACATCTGGTTCTCCCAATTGTCGCTGCTGAGTGGCCAGCCATGGGAAAAGGTGACGATCTTCCCATCTGGATTGCCCCAGTCCTTGTAGAAAAGCTCGGCTCCGTCTCGAAGTTTAAGATACGGCATGGTGTTTGATATAATTTGGTTAAGAGTAAAATGCAAAGTCAGACAAATTGCAAATTGGAATGGTCCTGGGAAACTGTGTGAATAGGAAGTTAGTTAAGTAGTAACCTTCGTGGTTGCTCTACGTCAGACTTTTGTTATGTGCCGGATCTCGCCCGCTGCCATGAGCTCTTTCCATGTTTCCGGCGAATACGGGCTTCATGACGTAGCGCTTAAACCATGACAACTACAGGGTCCACAATTTAACCTCCTAAGATAAAGTTGGTAGGGCTCTAATCGCAAGTTATTCCGGTCAGGAGGCGGACTGCGGATCAACAATCCATCCGTTTCGCCTTTCTGCGCTGATCCAGGGTGGCGACTGGAATGTAGATCCACTTCAAGGGCGGCCAGAACTCTCTCCCAAATATGGAGAACCCTATTAACTAGAGGGGTGTAATGTTTGCCAAGGCCCAGGGGAATTTGGTTGAAAGGTTTCTATAAGGTGTCTTGCATGGTATAGTGACCAGTCGAGGATAGGTCAAGATAAATCCTTGACGTCTTTCAGTGATTTAATAGATAAGGATAAGTTAGCAATTATTTGGATAATTGTGTTGATGTTTCTTCCAAATATATACATCTTATTACCGCTTAACGAACATCAAATCATATAAATACATGAAGTTTACGATTCTACCTCACACTATGTGCACTATGGGTAGAACGTTATTGAAGACGGGCAACTAACTTAGTACCAGCAACTTTTCCCTTGCGAAGAAGATCGAGACCTTCATTGAGATGGTGTAGCCCGCCCTCTATGCTCTTGAGGGGAGGTGGTCGCAGTTGATGGCAGATGTCGTGCAATGATGCATAAAACCGACGTAAAGCTGCGTTGTCGGACGGGTTGGCTGAGAATCGAGGTCCAACAGGAGGCATCCACTGGTATGGAAGATTGAAGGCCCCATACCCAAGGAAAAAATCGACTTCCACTCCCTCGTCGGTCGTCTTGCCTCTGTCTAACAGAGTAACCACCTTGCCCTTCGCCTTCTGCACAACCTTAATGCAAAAGTCCGTCGAACCGCCTTCGGAAAAGCAGTCCAAGGCTCGGCTCATCTGTGGATACGCCCGGGCGATTTCGTCTGCTGCGGTTGGTGATCGGTAATCAAACACGTCGTCTGCACCATATTGCTTCACCAAATCATGCGACCGTGGAGATGCTGTGGTTACGACCTTTAGGCCGGCTAGTTTGGCTACCTGAATGGCGTAGAGACCAGCACTAGTTGCACCCGCGTATATAAACACAGGTGAGTCACGATGTCCTCCTTCTGGGCCTCCATCAGCCCAAGGAACGTCCAGGCGAGCATTGAGAGCCAGCACCGCGGTGACGGCAGACACCCCATAAGTACTTGCTGCTTCGTCGCTCACGTTGGATGGAACCTTCCACGCCAGGTCCGCTGGGACCTTGAGAAACTCGGCGAACGAACCACGGTCGTAATACAAGCCACCGTGCACCCAGCCTGCTGCCCGATCACCAACCTGCCAGTTGCCGGGTGCTTTGGATCCCACCTTGGCGACCGTTCCGGCAAAGTCGCAGCCGATGATAGCCCCTTTTGGGGCGAGAAGATCGACATGTTTGAAGTCTGTGGGATTCAACGCGACCGCCTTGACACGAACGAGGATTTCCGTGTCTGATATGGTTGGAGTGGGAACTGTTTGGACCTTCGCCCCGTCTCCACAGGGCTTACTCCAAGCATAGTTGACCAGTCGTGCGGCTGCGAGTCGGTTTCCCACGAGTGCTTGCATCGAATCTGGGACTGTGGCAGACATTTTGAATTTGGGTTGGTCGGTCGGCCAGATAGTGAATAAATTGGTTGTGGGCTCACCGCGGTTGTTGTCGTAATACCCACTGTTAGGTTAGGATGAGTGGGAAGTTCTGGCGAAATAACAAATGATAACTTTTATCCCACCAAGGAAGCTTGACTATATAGTGCTAAATAACCATGATAGATGATTAATGACGGCGCATATACCCCCGCATTGAAGGAAAAAAGGGGTGGATCCGATCTATCTTGGCGCAGCCATTAATCGGGTGCGTGAGTTCCCCCGACTGCCCGTGGCGAGATAGACTCGCAACTGCTGCTATTCTGGACCCTGATCATCGGTGGGGCTAGATTCAAGCTCGCCTAAATACCCCAATCAGGTGCTCAACGCAAAAGCCAATTTGTCCAGACAGCATCGATGTTTGAAAATGGCAAATCTCGACTCTGACAGAAGTAGGATGAAGGCCTTGACGAGGTATGGCCGCGTGGAATACAATTAGGGTAAAACCTTGAGGTGTTATTTTTATTGCATTCGCAGTAATCAGTCCTGATCGAACAATTTCACGAACAGCGAACTATAATCAAATAATTCAAAATAGAGACCCCCAAGCAGGGCTAACAGTTCTAACACTATGCCAAGATTGGTTGGACGAACTGTAATTGCCGTTCATATTGTTTTCAAAGGCAACATCTCTCGCATAGAGATCGAAATGGTAGCCAGGAACCCTGAATCCTCTTCCAAGAGGTGTTAGCCCTTGCATAATGCTGGAAACAATATCATGATCTCCAACGACTGGGATCGTAGCGTGTACTCCGCCAAACCTAACACCTCAGGTGATCAAAGGATCAGGATCCCATTTATTCGTTTATTTTCTGACCCACGCGACGATATCTCGGAAGACCTGCAGCTTCGGAGAAGGCGATAGTAGATTCCTTGGTGTACCATCACTTTCTGCAAAGAAGAGATAGTCAAATACCCTAGCGGTATACTCGGCGCTCACAAATCCTTTTGCAAATGGAAAGAGTCCCGCTGGTTTAATTGACCCGATTCCATGGCCCATGACGATGACTGGAGGGAGTGGATGGTGCCTTCCAGAAACAAGATATGTGGCTGGAATTTTGACAACCTCCCTTCATGGCATGGTGTATCTCTCAGGTAAGAGGACTTGTTACTGGAAACCCTGTGCCCCGTTAAAAATCATATGCCAGCCCGCCCCCAGTTTAATGTAAACCGGAGGCTCGGCAACCCGTTAGATCTACGGCATACCGTGCTCCACCAATGCAGAGCTTAAATCTGAGTAGGGGTTAGAAACGAGAGGTGTTCCGTTGCTTGCTTTCGCTTCCTCTAATGAACCGAGCATCTAACCTAGGTTGTCCAGAAAGGTGGAGAAAACGAAGCTTAAGCTAGACTTGCTAAGCCGCAGGGGTATATTATCTCTATTTTAGTTATTAGAATAGCATCTCGATCAGTAAAATATAAGTTAAACATGGTCTTGTCGCTCGCTGAAAGATAGGCAACACAGTGTGGCCGGTATATCATGAGCCTCGTGCATATGAATCAACTCGATTTCAACTTGACTGCCATCTGGTGTAGACCTTTTACACTCTACCCACCACCCCTTTACTCGGAAGAACAAGAGATTTACTAGTCAATACATGCTGAAAAGATACATGACCTAAATTAGTAAACACAAGTTTCGAATAGAATATCACTTGATTGTCCCAACATCGGGCCAACGTATATCCCTTTGGTATATACCACTTGTCAGAGTGTGAATACATGGAGTTTCAGACGAATGTCATCGAAACCTTAGTAGATTTCCTAGCATCATCATTATTTGTTCTTTCCTACCCACCTATCTTCCCTCTCCTTCTTTAACTTCCATCTGCATCCTCCGTTCATTATTTGGCCAAATATTGCACGAAAGGGTCAATTTCCGGTCATTGTACCCGAGATTTGACAACAACAATAACCACAATAACGATACGAAGCAAACAATATGATTTCTGAACTACTACTACACATGACTGTCAAAGAAAGTACCAAAAGACAAGCCTACATCTCAGCTGCTGAATTACAAATTCATGGCTGAGATGCGCAATCTGTTCGTTCCAAATCATATCCTGGTATCCTTGCGACCACCATTATCCCTAACGTGAGAGCACCTGAGTTCTCCATGCAGAACCAATCTGCTAAATTCTAGATCTAGACAATGGTACACCACGTTATTATCGATCTTATACATAATACCTTGGCTTCGCCTGGGAGGCCTTTGACTTACGCAAAGTAATGGCTTAAACATTAGGGACCAGCTCGGCGACTAAATGCTTTAGTGTCGCGGATATAATTCCACCAAAGCTCACCAGTGGATCCCCTTGTGGGTACTCGTCACTTCACTCCACTCCTCGCAAGCCTAACTAAATAAAGGAACATTAGCATCTCTCGGCGCGAGCTTAAAGTACATCCTACATCATGCAACCGGCATCTCCTTCGGCTCGCCAGGTTCTGCTTGGTGATACAAACAACCCATCAAATATGAGTCACTCATAGCCCCTGAAGCAGAAGCCTTAGTGCTTTGCTAACCCTGCCTTGAAATTAACCCCCTGCGGAGGAAAAGTTGCCCCGGGCCCGACTACACACCATAAGGGAAAATCTGAAGCCAGACTAGAGACCTCGGCATAGTTTATCGTACCCCTAGCATGCAAACAATACAACTATCTATTCCCCCGATATTTAAAATGTAATAATAACAAAGAGAGATGAACCTTCCATTCTCATTTGGCTAGAAGAGAAACAAACACACAACAGCTCGGCTGTGACCTTAGACTGGACCAGCTCTGAAAGATGGTGTCGGATATCAGTGAACCAATAAAATTGCCATGTGGGCTGGTACTGCAGAATCGATTGGTTAAGGTAAAGGCGAAATTCTTTTCTCAAACCATGAATGTGTCTAGCCATGAGCTCACGTACTTTATAGGCTGCTATGGCCGAGGCTATGGCAGATAAAAGCCGTGTGCCTGACCAGAAGTTCACACGGGCTTATGGCGAATGGGGCAAAGGCAGATGGGGTGGCTTGTTGACCGGTGAAGCGGGACTCAAAGCTCCCCATCATAGACAACTGAAAGCTGATATTTTGAACAGGAAACATCCAAGTTGATCCACGTAACCTGGGAAATTATTATGATCTTGCAACTCGTGAATCAGCACTGAGAGAGGATCAGCTAGATGCGTGGAAGCAATACGCCGCCGCCTGCCAGGAGCAAGGCACGCCAGTTATCGCTCAGATTTGCCATCCTGGCCGCCAGTCCCCGAGAGGGGCAGGCGAAAGAGGCATCTTTGGGACCCCTCTGGCACCCAGCCCAGTTCCGCTCAAAATTGGAGAAGGCTGTGCGGCATCCATCATCAGGAACATTGCTTTTGGTGTTCCAAAGGAAATGACTGTCTCGGATATTAAAGACGTAGTTCGGCAGTTTGTGAATTCTGCTCGGTTCTTGGCGGAATGCGGTTTTGCCGGTGTTGAGCTCCACGCTGCTCATGGTTATCTTTTATGTGAGTCCTTCGGTTCTTGGGATCATGCGTCATCTGGCTTTTGTCACATTTCCTGACTTTGATTCAAATAACAGCACAGTTTCTGTCTCCAAAGGTAAGTTTTCTTCACGAACCAGGCGCCCAGAGACTCTCCGCATGTATCCAACTAACGTAACTAAACACTTCAAAGAGTAATATACGCCATGATAAGTACGGTGGTAGCCCTGAAAGGCGCGCTCGCATCGTTCTTGAAATCATAGAGGAAACCCGCGCTGCGGTGCCTGAGACCTTCTGCATAGGCCTCAAGCTCAACTCTGCGGATCATAGCGCGTCGGACTTTGAGGACACCATGAAACAGATCGGTCTATTTGCGGAGTCTGGAATAGACTTTCTCGAGGTATCGGGGGGGACATATGAGGACCCGACGGTATGTTAACATTACCATATTACACTGGTTCTATTTTCATGCCGCTCTTATTAGCCGCACGTTTTAATGATGTCTGCCATCAATATTGGCCAGCATATTCGTGGAAGGTGATGGGCTAAGATTATCTGATATTATAGATGATGGGCCGTGGGCTACAAGAAGAGACTGCATCCGAGACAGTGCAGCGTACAGCAGCAAGAGAGGCATTCTTCTTTGATTTCGCTAAGGAGACAAGGAGGCGCTTCCCCGGTCTCATCCTTATGCTCACTGGAGGCTTCCGTAGTCGGCAAGGCATCCAAGCCGCTCTGAAAGGTGGAGCGTGCGATATCGTCGGCATCGGGCGCCCAGCAGTCGTTTGCCCAAACTTCCCCGAACTGATCCTGGATGATAAGTATACAGATGAGGAAGCCAAAGTCATTCTAGGAAAGGTACCAGCCCCTCTATGGGCGAGGATCCTTCAAATCCGAGTATTGGGTGGAGGTGCGGAAACGGTATGTCACATGTTGGACGCTTACCCTGACAGATTGCTTGACAGGCACCTTTCTGACTATATGCAGCAATTTTACGCTGGACAGATTAAACGTATGGCTACCGGGTATGCTACTCATGCGCCTTAATGGAGGTACATACTTGAGCAATGGTTGGGATTTTAGAAATTGGGAATGGAATATCTGTGTAAAATCTACCACTGTTATGTAGAGTCTTTCTTGGCACGGTCTTGTTGGCCTGTTATTAAATTAATTTGTTGATATCCTTTCATTAATTACAAATTCCTATATGGTATTGAATAGTATGAAGTACTTGGTTTTGAAATGAATAATGATTGTCGAATATAACCTAAAAACATAATATAATTGGAGCAGAATCCATCGGCGCTTAGGCAGCCTCACTGTCAGGGCTGGTGACATGGATGACAATCTTGCCTCTTGTCCTCCCCGAACATAGTCGCTCAAATGCTTTGACGGTGTCCTCAAATTCATACACTGCATCAAACTCAACCCTGATCTTTCCCTCTCGAATCCAGTTCGCAATCTGAACGAACTCATCATTATGGTTCTTCATGAGCAACACCACATATTTCCGACAGCCACCGCCGAGAAACGAGGGGCGGATAAGTCGGTGCGCGAACGTGACCATTGATGAGGCCCCAACCTGGACAAACGCTTTCCCAGGCTTCAAAAAGGCGTGACATTCTTGATAAAGACCTTCAGGCGACCCGATGTGATCCACAACATGGTCGAACACTTGTCCCTGTGACTTGAGTACCTCCAACACGTCCTGAGCCGTATAGTCGATCACCTCGTCCGCACCCAGGTCGCGACAGAACTGTATGTTGCGTGTGGAGCAAGTCACTGTAACATGACATCCTAATAACTTAGCAATTTGGATCCCATAAACTCCACACCCCCCAGATCCACCGTTGATAAACACCCTGCTGCCTGGGCCGGATATATACGGCACGATGGATTGGTACGACGACCGCCCCGCGACCCCAATCGTAGCAGCCGGGTCTGGATCCACCCCTAACGGCAATGGAGCAGTCTGGTTTGGAGTCGCGAGTATATATTCTCCAAGTGTTCCAAACTGCCGTGGCATGCCAAGGCAGCCAAAGACCAGTTGGCCTGGAGTGAACTGCTGAGCGGAAGGATCTGGCCCCACCGCGATGACCCGCCCACAGAAGTCCATGCCGGGACTGGCCGGTGTGGCTGCAATCATGACTTTTCCGAAAACAGTGCTCGTAGCGGGGACCTTGTAGTCGGCCGGGTTGATGGATGTAGAGATCACCTGGATGAGCAGCTGGTTGCCCAGTGGGGATCCTGGGGTTCGGGCATCAGGGGAGTAAACGAGATTCTTCTCGAGGCCTCCCTTAGTAGAGCTGTATAGCCATGCCTTCATTTTGACTGAGTTTGTTACGAATTTCTTCGGTGTTATGGGCGATGTATTGGAGTAACCATGCTATGATCTAATAGCCGTTTAACTGAAGGCAGCTATTAAGCTGACGTGGCGTAAGGGTTGCACCCCACTTTTATCCGGTGCCGAGAAAGCCAATCCCAGCTTGGTAGTCGTAGCAACATACTTTATGGCTGTGAAGATAAAGAACAGATAATTTAAGGCTGGACCCACTCCCCCGTTGGGACTTTAAACTCTCCTCGTATTCGGAGCAATAAACTATCCGGTACCCACTTCCCTTGGCCCTCACCAACAGGAATGGTAAAAACAGGCTTTCCTGCTAATGCAATTTTAATTAGAAGCTCTTTCCCCTCCGGTGAACGGCGCGATGGAACCATCCGAGAGCCAAGCTTATGGGGATTTATAGTGCTTCCGAGTTGATGTGGGTCAGGATTCCGGGACATTGGCAACCACTATCTCAATCACCCAGGCCTTACCCTAAATCTGCCTTAGATGTACCCTAGATGACGCTATGAACCAAAGCGATAATCACTCTACTCAAAAGCTGCTGTACTCGAAAAATACTAACTTGCAACTGTATATTCCATGTTTTAGAGCATAAATCATAAATCACAAAGCACGCTCATTTCAGGATTTCAAGAATTGGTTTTGACGCGAGGACCGCTGAATTGCACTTAAGCTACATCAGAGACCTCGGAGTTGAAAGCATCAACAAGAGATTAAGTAGATGACATGGTATCTCTCTCAACCGTGCGTGCCCATAATGCATTGTTAAAGAGCCTGGGCTCGGGGCTTGTTGCTGTATTTGGTATGTTTAGAAAGAACCTGTTTTGCTATTAATGCCAACCATGACATTCCTGATCGATCTTTTATTATTAAATACTCCAAAGTGGGCGGAACAAGTGGAATTGGTCTATACACAGCGCGCGAATTTGTTCGCTACACTATTTCCCCGACCGTCTATCTTGTTGGACGCAATGAGACGCAAGCACGGCAGGTTATCCAGGAATTGAGCCTCGTCAATCCAAGCGGCAAATTTCAGTTCATCCAGACGGACGCGTCGCTTTTAAGTGGTGTGGACTCTGCTTGTGAGGTGATTCAACAGAAGGAAAACCGGATTAACCTTTTATTTTTGAGCTGTGGTATTTTTACTTTGAAGGGGAGAGATGGTAAGTTCGTTTCAATCCTGACATACAGAGTATAGAAATATTGTTTCCTTTTTTATTCTTTTGATGAACCACGTGCCTAACGCTGTTTTAGAGACCTCCGAAGGCTTGGATAAGAAATTCAGCCTCCACTACTACGCCCGAATGCGCTTCATCAACAACCTAATACCACAATTAACTCAGGCTAATAGTAACAAAGGCTCTACCAGTGCTCTGTCCCGTGTTATAACCGTCCTAGGAGCAGGCCATGAAACAAAAATTGACATGAACGATCTTGACCTAAAACACAAATACAGCCTTGATAGCTGTGATGTGCACGCCACGACAATGTCTTCGTTGATGGTCGAAGAATTCGCATCCCGATATCCGTCTACAACTTTCATACATACTTATCCCGGGATTGTGAAGTCGGGCATCTCTCGCGAAGCAGGCCCAATTGTAGGCCGCCTTGTTAGGGCTGTGATGTTTCTAGGCCGACCGTGGATGGTTGCTGAGCAGGAGAGTGGGGAGAGGCATCTGTATGCTGCGACAAGTGATGTATTTCCTTCCGGTTTGATGGCTAGGGGAGATAGTAGGGTTCATGCCGCGGTGAGTCGGCGGGGGGCTTATTTGGTGAAGTGGGACGGGTCTGAAGTTGGGGATCGCAGGTTTCTTGATGAGTACCATGCTAGTGGCGTTGGGAGGAAGGTTTGGGAGCATACTGAGGAGATGCTTCAGACTGTGTTGAAGAGAAGATAGGCTTATGTGCAAAGATATAAATATACAGCTCAGGGGAGGGTATAGTACATATGAGACAAAGCAGAGCACTTAGCAGGCACTAAAGTGATACTGCACAAATCAAGGGATTGTGTCAAGGAGAAAAAGGAGACGTTGAAGTCCCTTGCATTCTCAAGCAGACGAAGCTGACTGAATGTAACTACCCACGATGAGGTGTACTTTACTAGGGAATTTGGCGATGATTCGCAGGCCAAGAGCTCACATAGAATACCCGAGTTTGGGAAAGACAAGGATGGTGTTGAACGGCCTTTTGCCCAGTCTCCACCACTCCATCTTGGTAGTTGTTTCAATGCTGTAGGAAGGAGCATTGTCTGCTGGAAGGAAAACCACAGCAGCACTGCCTAGTACGAAAGGTTAAGTGAAGGGATGAGACATTTAGCCCAGTAGCGTCAGACTTGATCTTCAGAATCAGCAATGACCCTAACGATAGGCAGATCTGTGCGCTGGGAGGTCAAACCCCATAGTACAGCCAGCTGGTAACTACAACCTTCTGGATTGCCAACCTTCTTGAGTGGTTGCGCAATAAATATGACCCTGTCTGTGAACATAACTATGGGTGGTCGCGTGAGTGGCTCCAATGAACTATGATGAACAGCAATCCTGTTAATGTTGATTTTGATGGGGGGTAAAATGGTCACCCTAAAATTACTGTGGGCTTTGCAACATATTAGATGTTGAACCATGCTCACATAGCCTTCTGTTTTCCTTGATTGCTCTCACTTCGCTACCCACATATAGCAGTTAACTTATCCTTAGACAGCTGAATTAAATCATTTGTACAAGCATAGGAACCCTTTCCGAAGGATATACAGGCTTGGTAGAATAATAAGGATCTGCTGCCTGTAGCTTCGCGCGGCTAGTATAGTTACGTATCTATAAAAAATACTTAAGATAATAGGGAGGCTTTTGTAATAGGAATGAAGTAGAAGTATTCAACTGCCGTACTGAAATCCATTTATCTATATAAACTAAATAGCTTACAGAATAATAAATTATTTTGACATGCATAGATTAGGAAAAAGCAGAAATTAGAATCTATAGTTATAATAGTTAATATACCAGTTGGGCCAGCTACTTCAGAATCAATCTTCACTCCTTTAAACACTTTGGGCAGGAGAGGTTGCAAAGCGACAGAAATAGGCCAGTGTAACTTAGGATAGAAACAGCACTTAAAGCACAGGACAGCAGCAAAAACAAGCCCAAGAACCACGATCAGCAACCCACCTTTCCCTTTCGCTGAATTCATCCGTGCCATGGGTTGCAAATCCACCATCGCTTTGGGGTTGGTCCCCAGCTGCTCTCTGCTAGCGTTTCTGCAGCTTCTCCATGGCAGCCAACGAAGGCGATACTTGGGAGTCTTTCGCTACATCATGGGGCCAGACCGTTCAAATGTTCTAAGCGCTGAAGCCCGGTGTTTCATGTCCAACTCTGACCGCTGGTTAGAGCTATTATATTGTTAGTACTGTTACGGAGGACCTCGCCAAATTAATCCATATATGATATCTTTTGAATTCCTAAATTACTACTCCGTACAGAGCATATGATTCAACAGTGGGGAGCAAATCCTTAGCGGCGGCTAATACAAGGCGGCACGTCCCGCTAGCGATACTCCGGGACCCCACTGAATCGCCTAATTAGGACGTTAATCTTCTATTTCAAGCGAGGTCGTAGTCTTACGGCAATTGATCCGCCGGCACTGGTAGTTATAGCCGATGAACTAATCCACTTTCGCTACGGACTCAAGGCGCTCGAAGGGTATATACTGTAACTCTACTGGGTGCATTTTCTTCTCAAACCCGGCAAATATCCAATTCAACGAGGGACATAATATGACGTACTTCTTGCTGAGATCTCGAGATACAGGAAACTATAAATTATGTCAAATTGTCATCGCAATGCCTATTGGAATGAATGGCCGAAGGGAATTGATGTGTTTTCACGCGAGGGCAAAAGGAGCTTGGCGTGTTGGCCATAGTGCAAAGGGTGACACTTCTCCAAACAGACGAGTTGAGTTTTCGCATTTGCGGCATCATCCACCTTTTCTGGCTGAGGAGATAGCGGGAAGAATACTTCACCGATCGTATATTTTAAGTACAGTGTGCCTGTAATGCTACCAAGCGGCAGCCAAACGACCCAACGGCAGGCGTACGGAGTCACGTGTCATTCAAGAGCGCCTACATAGTTTCTTCGGTACTGCCTCGTTGAAACTGTTCTTCACAGAGGCAGCAATTCAAGAGATCTCGGACTATGGGATTTGGCAATCATCATGGGGGCTGTAGGAAGAGCGCGAAACAAACAATTTGAATATCCTTCCGCTGCATTAGTACCATGAGTGGGCTCTGTTAATATATAATTTCCGAGAATATAGTGCGAGAATATATGCAAGTAATACGTCGGCGGCCCTAGTACCTGATTCATGGATTAGTACCGATAGCCATGATATTAGACCCAAATCTCACTTCGGATGTGGTGTCTGATAGCTTGCAATATTTGTGTAGAGAATATTCCTTTTCATAAAACACCTAGAATACTGGTTTTCTTATTGAAATATGGAACTAGAACCTTGGCGATTGTATACAGTATATAAATCTCCCAGCTGTTTTGGACCAAAAGAGTAACCGACAGAAGAAACTTGGAAAAAGTAGGGAAAGAATTGCGGGAATATAATACACCATGCAAGAGTTCACATTCACCATAACACTAACACTGGTATTGCAGACTAAAATTGAAAGGAAACTCTTGCTGTTGGGGTTACATTTTACAAGTTAAGATATTTTATATCATATTGGGACTCCATATAGGGCTTATTGCATTGGACACTGTGTTGTATTGGACTTGTCTCGGCCTATCACATGGTAGAAAACCTGAATCATGTCCGGTTGTGCCAACACATCTTTCAAGCGGGGTAGAAGAAAAAGAAGACCATCACTTCGATGGAAGAGCACCAACAAGCCCACCTGTAGCATGCTCCTGAACATTCATGCTGGAAGAAACCCTTGAATATCTCCAAAGAAGAAAGAAATAATAACAATAAAAATAGGAGTAATAAAAAAAAGCCTAAAGAGAGTCATACAATGTTTGCTTTGTTCGACAAACTACAATCTAAGCAGAGAGCATGGTCTGAAAAACGTAACTCCTTGAACGAGGAGAGTACAAATGGGTCGCAAAGTCTGGTACCCAAGCAAGACGCGCATCGCACACCTGCTACTCAACCAAACGATCTCTGGGTTAGAGCTGAAGAGAAATTGAGACAGAATAGGGAGCTGGACAAGATCCTGACAGACTCAGCTAAGATACTGGAATCTGATTACGGTCTGAAACTTCAACCAGGTGCCACAAGTCACCACAAACGACTGAGCGATCTACGAGAAGGAGAGGAAGTGGGTCATTCACCTAGGGAATCATAGTGTCAGTGTTGGGGAGCAAATCGCCAACATATCCAAAAATGTCGTGGCGCTCAAAGATCTGATCACTCCTGCTGCAAGCTTGAGCCCCCCAGCTTCGCTTGCCTGTGCTGGCATAATAGCTTGTTTTTCGGTAAATCCTAATCTAGCCCTCTCTCCTATACGGTCAATTTATCAAAATCCTAACTTCAACTAGATGGTTGTCCAAGCGGCTGAACAGCATGCGCTTCTCCTACAAGGGTTAGAATCAACATCTGGATTGGTACTACGCCTTCACGTCATGGAAAACCTTTATTTGCATTCTCGGCCAAAACAGGGTGTTGATCTCCTTGAAGAGTTTCAAGGCACTTTGGTCTCCATCTACTCAAAGATACTAGAGTTCCAGGCTCGTGCGGTCTGCTACGTACACCGACATTCAGCCTCTCAGCTCCTGAGAGATATTTTCAAGTGGGACGGATGGGCCGAACTGTTGGAAGGCTTTGAGACCTCTCAAAAATCTTTAGATCGATTTACTTCGCTGATTGGGCATGCGGAACTAACTCAAAAGCTCGAAGAGTTAAATACTTCACACGAACGTGATACCTGGACAACTACACCGGCTCGAGATGAAAGGGTAAAAAAATTTTTCAACCTGCTCTACACTTGCCCATACAAGGATCGCAAAGACAGGAATAGCAAACGGGTTCCTGGAACATGTAAATGGTTCACTAGCCATCCTATATTCAAGGACTGGCAACAGAGGACAAATAACGAATTTCCCGGTCTTTTGTGGGTGTCGGCTGATCCCGGTTGTGGCAAGTCGGTCTTAACGAGATATCTTGTTGATGAAGTTATTCTCAATACCGTTGACAGAACAGTCTGCTATTTCTTCTTCAAGGATGACTTTCCGGATCAGAAGAGTGCGACAAGCGCACTCTCAGTCATATTACGTCAGCTTTTTATTGCGCAGCCTCAGCTTTTGCAAGATGCAGTCCTGAATAAGCAGGAAACTGATGGTCAAAAGCTTGTTCAATCATTTTCTGAATTATGGAACATCTTAGTGTCTGTCTCGGGCAATTCGAAGGCTGCAGAGGTTATATGTATCCTGGACGCATTGGACGAGTGTCAAGATGGTGACCGCAGGCAACTCATCTCCGCTGTGAAGGACTTTTACTTGGGGCCCCACAAAAGCAGCAAGCTAAAGTTCTTGATAACAAGCAGACCATATGATCACATACGTCGTGGCTTTTGGGAGTTGGAAAAACAACTACCTACCATTCATTTAAGTGGGGATAGCGAGGAAGAAGTCAAAGAGATATCTCACGAAATAGGTCTTGTTATTAAAAAAAGGGTAGATGACATCAGCGACCAACGGTCATTGGAGAAGGATGAGCGCGATATGCTTGCGCAAAAGCTGAACGCAGTTGATAATCAAACCTATCTGTGGGTTAGCCTCACCTTGGACGTGCTTGAAAATATCCCGAGTTTCACAAAAGGGAATGTCCGTCGAGTCATGAAGGACTTGCCCACAGCTGTTGACGATGCCTACGAAAAGATCTTGGCTCGGAGCTCAGATAAAGGCAAAGCTAGAGTTCTTCTTCATATCATTACAGTTGCAATGAGGCCTCTCTCCTTGCAAGAGTTATCTTTCGCCTTAGCAGTCAGTGCCGATCACGATAGTCTTACAAGTATACGTGATGACATGGAACCGAAGGACCGCTTTAGAAAGACTCTGAGGGACCTGTGTGGACTCTTTGTGGTTGTTATAGATGAGAAAGCTTACCTTCTTCATCAAACTGTCAAGGAATTCTTGGTAAGGGACAACAACTCTTTAGTAGATATAAAAAGACAAGAGATGGAAGCATTCAATACTGCCAGAGGAATCCAATCAGATTCTTGCAGAAATATGCACTTCATATCTAACATCTCGGCAAGATGACCTTTATGAGAAAGTCATTGATGAGGAAATGTTTGATAAATATTCCTCATGTTACTGGAGTGCACATTTCCGTCTAGCCTGTGTACGGGAAGGGAGCCCGCTATTGATACGCGCCCAAAGGCTTTGCAACCCAATGTCTGGTATATATCTACGGTGGTCTAAGAGCTATAGGTCTATGGAAGGCCCTTTGCCTGCGGGCGCCACAACACTTTTGGTAGCTTCAACTTTGGGACTTGCAGGCGTAGTAAATGCTCTGCTTGCCACAGGGAAGGTAGATATTGACATTAAGGATTTCTATGGACATACACCCCTATCTTGGGCAGCAGAGAACGGCCACGAGGCAGTGGTGAAGCTTCTTCTTGCCACAGGGAAGGTAGATATTGACTCTAAGGATTCCAATGGGCAGACACCCTTATGCTTGGCGGCATCCTATGGCAATGCGGCAGTGGTGAAAGCTCTGCTTGCCACAGAAAAGGTGGATATTGAGGCTAAGGATTCACTATATGGCCAGACATCCCTATCTTGGGCAGCAGGGAACGGCCACAAGGCAGTGGTGAAACTTCTTCAGGAACACCAATAGCTGGCCCCATACAACAAAAAATATCAGCTATACACTGACACCTCGCATTAAGTGATGTGCATGTATCCACTATAGCTAATTTCAGGTGTACCTGGTTGCATCAGAGCCATACCGTGTGAGGCTGCGGTTGTTACATACCCTCGCCACGTCGTAATAACAGGGAATACTGGGCGCCATTGTACCAATAATTCCATCAAGCTCTGGGAGATGGTGATGGGCACGCCTCAGCAGGCCCTGGAGGGCCATTTCGATTCGGACGCTTCAGTTTGGGTTCCCCTACGAATGAATTGTTATCGAATATATATTATGCTTAAGAGGTAAAACACATACTGGCTTTCTGCTGAGTATCTTTTCACATCAGTCTCTTATTTCCCACTGTCTTTGCAAAACCAGGCTCTTCAACAGATGAGCCTTTTGCCCGCCAACACTGGAATACGAGGTTCGATAAGATAAGAATCGACTGAAACACCATAAAAATTGTGGATATCGTCTCGGCCAATCAAGTGTATTTCGACCCCAACAGCTCTTCTCTCCGCCACACTCGGGCGTCATCTGGAGCCTCACATCGCCTTGGAATTTATCTTGGCACAACCACTTGATAGTGGGACAGCGGTAGCAAGCTCACCTCCACGGCATGGATGCTGGGTAGCGCGAGCTGTAGCACGAAGTGCCACGCATTGTCCTTCCCTGCTTAAAGCATAACCTTCACCCCCTTCCCTCCCTCACTATCTCAAACACCATGACATCGACTCTTACCCCCCTCAAACAACCTATCGCCCTGCGAACGGAATACATTACCTCCCACCCAACAACTATCCGAGTCAAACAACACAGCAACAGCTGGTCGGGAGGCGACTTCACAATCACAAAATGCCCGACCGACGAGTCTCCCCTCGCGGAGAAACTCTTCACAGTCGATGGAGACTTCAAATCAATCAGTCAGCGACGATATTTTCAAGACGCCTCTGGCCTACCACTCTTTGAAATCGCTCACAAAAGACTCGGTGTGACATGGTTTGTTCATCTGCCTGGTGGCAGAGAGAATACGAGCTCCCCTCCAATTGCTACGATTGTACCTCAATGGCATGCCCTTAAGGATAAGTTCGACGTCCATTTGAATAATGCTGCGGCGGATGGAGAAGAGACGATTCTCGAAGTGCGAGGTCAGGATGTGTTTAAATCGAAGACGCATGTTTATCATAAGGGTGCCCTTGTTACCACGATTAAGTTGAAAGATATGGTCTCGGTGTATATACCTGGGAAACGACCTGCATGGGAGTTGGAGGTTGCTGAGGGGATGGATATGTCTTTGGTAGGTTAATCTTGCTTTCTGTATTGATCTTGTGGTGGTTGTGCTGATGTTGTGTTGCAGGCTGCGATTATTGGGGTTGTTTTAGCTACGGTGCTATATCAGAGCAGTATGTTGCTGTTGGAATTTGTTAGTATTCTTGATGCTGATTTAATTATAGGTTACAAAGGAACTGCACCGAAGTCTTCCGGGTCAGATCCAGATCCTGGAGTGGGAAGTAGTGGGAAAGAGCTGGCGCCATAGGCAAGAGGATTCGGCATATCTATGATCGCTGTGCGTGTGCTATTGTATGCATTGGAATGTTGTTTGAATAACAAACCGTTGCCGTTCTTTTATTTAATCACTAGCACATATTGTCTTAGTAGCGCAACTACTCAGTCTACTCACTCTATAGACCAAGGCCTCCACCTCAGTGGAAGACTTGGGTCTCTGTAATGTTGGTCTTCTCGAGGTGGTTAGAGTTTATACGGTTTGCCATGTCATGAGCATTCAAAAAGCTTACAGTCCAGAGAGCTCTTGGAAGCTTCGAGTTTGACCAGAGTATATTAGCCACCTAAAACATACACTATTACAATATCTACATGAGAAATAAAAGACTAATAATTAGGAATGTGTGGTATGTATATATGTATGTACATATCTCCTGACGTGAATAGCTGTTACATAAACTCTAATATCGAATACCCCTTCCCTTCACGGGCACTTTGCAGTTTCAAACGGCAATGGCTTACATGGCCTTCAACGCATCATACTGACTCTGAGTAACGCCAAGCACAGAATCGTGTCTCATAAAGGTCAAATCGTGAGAGGTATCCTTAGTAAAGACACCCTTACTCAGATCGTCCGTCGTCCAGCCAGAAATACCAGGAGAGCTACCGACAAGATCGGCAGTCATATATCCCTTACCACCACCGGCATTATCAGCAAAGAAATAGGGAGCTTCATAGCTGTTGCTGTCAACAACAGAACCTAGAACCGACCAGTCACCGAGAAGTCCATTGGTACTGATCTCCACGGGCAAACCATCGGTGCTGCTGCTGTTGACATATGACCGCAAAAGGGTGTTGCTATCAAGCTGGAGGATGCACAGGTCGATCACATCTGTAGTCCCCACGATATAGTCCTGTGGCTCGGTGAAGGTTTTGAAGTCGCTAGTGTAGGCGTAACGCAGGACGTTACCGGTGGTTGCGTCGCCTGTGTGGTCTGTGTCATCGGCGGAGTACTGGGGTGTGTTAGTTATGGTTATGCGCAAAGCGTGCGAACAGGGGCGGTAGAGCAAGGGTTCCTTACAAATTTCGAGGCCCAGTGAACGAAGTATTGTTCTGCGACAGTTAGCTTTCCTAACCCATTATCTTCGGGGTAAGTGCGATTACTAACCTTGTTCAGGATCCCAGATAGCATCTGGAGCCCACACCATTCCGGCAGTTTCATCCTCAACAGTCACCAGGGTATTCTCACTCCAGTTGACCAAGTCTGAGCTCTCCCAGACATAGATCGCGCGCGAGCCAGTGCGGACCGCATCATCCCAGGTTGTCTGTTGGTCAGCACGTCTGGTAAGCAATAATCAGTAGGGAAACTCACTTCGCCGATATTGAGGTCCGTCCCAATGATCCAATATTTCCCAGCATTCTCGCCCTGTCCCGCAATAACACTGGTGTCGCGAACAGCCTTGGTGCCCAGGGTTGGGGAAACAACAGCTTTACCGCCGTTGATGGCGGCAAAGCCAAGGGGGTCATCATTGTCGCTCAATGCAAAGTAGACACTCTCGTCGTCCGTTGTCCAGTAGACAGAGAGATACCCGACCTTTTCATCGGCTCTTTTGGCGGGCGTCGGAGACCCTAAGGCCGAGCCACATAGGGCAAGGGCAGGGAGGATAACTTGTTTGAGTTGCATTTTGACGGCACTGATTTTTGATGTGATACTACCCCCTGTAATTCATTGACGAACTGAGTCGAATATTTATATATTCAGCCAGCTCATGCCATCTAAGACACTGGCCGGAGAATTGCCCAAATGAGAGCGATCTTCAAGGATAGTGATTTCTTGTCGTTGCGTGGTCGCGACCCACATCTCTCCGCATGGGGAACTGATCCTCGCGGGGTTGATTGCTGATTCACTGAATAACTGCTATTCCCCGGAATAAATCCTGTGGAGAGGCGTTGCGCCTATTCTATTATTGGTTAAGGAGTGACGCTCGGATAATTGCAGTTGAGGTACGCAGAGCTACTCCAGGAACTATTGCGTCATATTCTGCTTGGAGATAGTATATTATGTGCCTAACTAAGACTAGCGCTTATGAGCTCTATTTATCTCGGTTATGTTCGATTTGAGTTCATAGAGTATCGGAGGGCTGTCGGCGTAATTTGAACCGAGCTGGTAGGGCTTTGACGTACTATTGCTGGGCTCCACCCTTCCTCTGGCGCGGCAATCCGAGCCAAAGCAATAATATCCCACCTGAAACACCTACAACGAACGGCAAGAGGGACTTAACTCCAGTACCCTGTGCAATTCCTCCAGCCACGAATGGAAGGACTGCTGCGCCAGCACCTCCAAAGGCAGCCACGAAGCCAACCGCCGCCACATGAAGATGCTTGGGCAGAAGTTTGGTTATGACAGCGACCACGCAGGGGAAGAGTGGACCGAGGAAGAAACCCTGGATGGACACCACCACCGCAGAGACATAGAAATTGGGAACCAACCATACAATCAAGGAACACACTATTGCACAAGTAGTGTAGATCTGCATGATATTAGTAACAAGACTAACAAAGGGGGAAACAGAATGCATACAGTTGTGGCTAATTTCTCACCCAGTCGCGCTGTAACAAACCCCAATACTACTCGTCCCGCGGTGATCCCTAGCCAGAATCCAGTCGCTGTCATGCCGCTGGGAAAGGGTGCTGCATGACGCACTTCCATCATTATTGTGACGATCCAGCCCCCGACCGTCACTTCCACTCCCACGTAAAACAGTAGGACGAAGGAACAGAGCCAAGATATACGCGCAGCGGGGCGGGTGAAAAGGGCATCCCGAAGCCCATTCTTGGCCTTATCGCCTGAGTCCTCATCAGATTGTTCGTGGGATTCGCGAAAGGCGGCACCTGTAAATCGCCAGAAAACAGCCGGGCATGCCACAGCTTCAATGACAGATATACCGATCTCCCCAGCAGTCAGCATTTCGTTGGGAATAAAACAGCATAAACCTACCATGAAAAAATAAAAATAGTACCAGGGAACTTTCGCCTGCGTAATCATGTTTGTAGCCACTAACGGACTAATCACCGCACCAAGGCCGTAAACCCCATGAAGCAAGCCAAGAAGCTCATTGGGGTTGTCGAGACTGCCGATGTATGTGTTCCATGCAGCCTCATGAAGTCCGTTTGCAATGCCCGCAAAAATGTACGCCACGACTAGCACGGGGTATGGAGGATGCGTACAGCTGATGATGTAGGCAACGAGGTGGCATGCTGGTGCAATCAAAGCTACGCCTCGCTGCCCCAAAGCCATATGCAGTTTGTTGTTGACTAATGCTGCTAGGACGTAGCCTACCAAGGGCGAGAGGAATACCAATGACACAATCATATATGAGATGCTATAATATTCCTCTAGCTGTTCAATTTGCCGTCAGTCTGAAATGTCAATGGTTAAGGAGTGCGGGGAACAACATATGGCAGTATAGCCTGTACATCTCGTTAGCGATGAACAGCGGGATACATTGCAGAGACACTTACGCCGTACGCAGCATCGTTGGCCCCCATGACAAAGAAGACCCAGAACGTGGTCAACACACGAATGATGTTCGATCTCGGACGGTTCCATTTGTTTGACTGGAGCGGGAGTTCATTCACGTCCTCTCGACTTTCTGCAGTAGAGGGTTGACGGGCTGGCTCATTCCCAGGCACGAGATATTGAGTGTCAGGCTCCATCTGGGATGAGGACATCATTGCGGCTGGAGATTGAAACAATGTTGACTAGAAGCTGTTGGGTGGGATTTACAATTATATATATTTTAGCTTTTAGCACCCAGCATATCGCCCCGCTACGTAGCCATCAAATATTGAGTCATTCTATCAGCTATCCATAATACGAGACCGACGAAGCGGTTCTGACAATAGTCCCAGCGTGCCATGGTAGCCATTGGTTTGTCAGATAGTGGTAAAGTGTGGCCGATGTTGAAGGTGGAGAAGTTTGTATCTTTCCAGATGTGATTCATCCACCGAGCTAAACCCGATCGGGACTCGTAAGTGCCGCGCTGGTTTCCATTTTCTCCACCTCGACGATGCCCTCCATCTTTCACGACATCCTGCTTCGCTTCTTGACAACAAAAACCCTGCTTTGATGGGTCTATAACCCTGAAATATCCTGAGGGGTTGCGCTTACGGCCCCACAACCCCCAGAAAATGGTCGAAGATGCCGGTAACAGGCCACGGCCTGCCACCCGCTCTAAAGATGGATGTCTTACCTGTCGTCGGCGCAAGAAGAAGTGTGATGAACGTCATCCCACCTGTACAGGGTGCCACCGAAACCGTCTCACCTGCCAATGGCCAACGACGGAAGTGGTCGTGCGCAGGCGACGTCCGCGCCGACGCCAAGGTCTCTCGGACATGACAATCCCGCCTGAGTTAGCAGCTATGGTGACGGTCTTCGCAGTTCCCAGCCCAGGCCTGGTCCGTCGGCTTCTAGACCATTTCGCAAAACATGGCCCTATGTGGCTGACCTCCAGGATGGATAACCGGCGAACTGCGATTCTCTCTCATATTTTTCCGGAAGTCATGGAAAGTTCCCTGATTCTCCACTGTGTGCTCATGATCGCAGCAAAAGACCTACTGAAGTATGATTCGAGCGTGGAATTACAAGCCTCAGCTGTTGAGTACTACGACCGAGCTGTTTCTGGCCTGCGTGGGGCTCTCAGTGGTGAGCAATCGTCAAACGAGCCCACTTCTGGTACGGATTGAACAGGTCGTGATTTAATAGCAAAATAATAACAGCTTGCAGACCACAACCTGTTGGCAGTTGCCTTATTTTGTCTTCACGAGGTGAGTCTCTATATTTTGGATAGACTTGAAAACGGCAGAGTTTAATACCGTATAGTCGCAAAATTACTCTGATAACGATCAGATACTACCACATCTAAATGCTGCGGCTGCTCTACTAAGACCTCGGCTCCAGATGGTGCCGCCCAACTCATCTCTTCGCAAGTTTCTCGTCGAGATGTTTTGTTACTTCTTTTCCATCACAGCATTTACTCACGGTGCTCATCTGTCACTGAGTGAGGCCAGGCAGATATTTGAATTTCCCGGTCTCCTCCAGCACTTAGAAAGCGGATCAATTATGGGAACCTCCCAGAAAGTATTCTTTACTGTGTTCCGTGTCGCGCTCCATCTATCACGGGGTGAACCAACTACGTTCTCCGATAGGAAGATATATCGCGACATAGTGAGCGCTGAGCAAGAGTTGCGGTATGTGCGGGCGTCATTCCATGCCCGTCCCGACATGGGTGCGCAAACGATCAACGACGGTGTGACATTCGAGCTGTATCGCCTTGCTTGTCTGATATACTTGCAAAGCCTTCTGGATAAGTCCATCTCTATTTGTGCCCCTTCCATCCAAGAGATGGTATCCTCTTTTGTCAGCCACCTATCGATGTTACCACCCGAATCGCCATCAGACGGGTTTCTTTGCTGGCCCATGGTGATTGTGGGGCGTTGTGCCATCCAGCAAGAGCACCGAGTCGCCATTACCACGAAATTGAAGACAATATTCAACAAATTTCGATCAGAAATATTTTCGAAGAACCTTACTGTGTTGAGGCAGCATTGGCGATACTTGGAGAGAGTAGACCCAAATTCAGCGCCTAACTTTAGTCTGGCGCATAGTATGCACAACTTCAATGATGCAGTTCTCATGGTTTGAAGTATAGATATACGACGGTAAAGGAGCACTCCATGACGGATATTAAATATTGCTATCAAAATTGTAGAACCAGGTGTGAAGCCTAATGCTTCTACCTAGACCTGGTAGGCGGGACTGTGTCTTTACTAATTCGATGTGAATACAAAACCCACTTGCTTAAAGGCCTCCATCGGACGGTGCTCTCGGTATTCGATAAAGTTAGTGCAGTGCCTTGACCTCAAACATTCAAAGCACCTAGATATACCGATTGGACAAACAAAAGTCATTACCGACATGCGGGGTATAAGTCGACCTCGGTCTACTGTTTCCCCGCATGAACGATCATATATTCACCGGGGGTCGACATGCAAGTCTACCATCCATGATCTAGTAAATTGTTCCTAAGTCAGGATTGAAATTGAAACAAAGCAAATCAGGACAAAATGGTGGTCTTTCAGTCGGATAGACCGCGTATCAACAGTACGTCGTCTCCACTCTCCCTCGCACCATGACTACAAACCTCTAAGTATTAAGTACGAATTCTGGCTGAGATTCTAGTAATGATAAGTCCCCACGGATATCACAATCTGGAAATGGTTGTTCGACTCCCACTACTCTCCCTTGAACTCCAACAGCCCCGATAAACTGGGCGCTTTCGTCAACGCCGCCACGAAGGAGAGTATACGGTATGACGCCCTCAAAGAATACACGACATATGTTTCCACTGCTCTGGTGCGCAACTATGGCCTTCAACCCGGGGATACCGTTGCCCTCTTCAGTCCGAATACGATTTGGTATCCAGTTGCGATGTTAGCTGCTGTTCGTGCCGGTTAGTCTTTGTCCTTGTCAGCCCTAGCTTCCCTAGTTAAGAATACATTGCTGACAATAAGGACATGTAAAAAGGGGGTATAATATCGGGCGCCTCGCCAGCCTATAACATCGAAGAGATGACTTATGCCCTCAAAACTGGGAAAGCAAAATTTCTCATGACCGTCCCTTCCGGCATGGAGGTTGCGGTCCCCGCTGCCCGGGAAGCCGGGATCCCTCCCGAGCGGATCTTTCTCCTTGAGGGTCAAAAGGGCGAGTATCGATCGGTCCAGGATCTCGTCCAGAAGGGGAGAAATTATGGACCGGCTGGACAGACGACCCCTTTTGAGCTTCCTAGGGGGAAAACAAATCGGGATGTGTGTGGGTTTTTGAGTTTTAGCTCAGGCACCACGGGACTGCCGAAAGCCGTATGTGTGATCCATAGATGAATCAGGTGAGAGTTGGCTAATATAAAGACTGGGCAGGTGATGATCGCCCATCACAACGTCATCGCGCAATGCATGCAAGTTGATCAACTTTTGCGGAAGGATGTAACGAAGTCGTTGGCTGTATTGCCTTTATTTCATAGTAGGTCCCACTTCCGCTTCCTACCCGAGATCAAATGCTGACACAGAGAAGTCACCGGGCTCGTTCACCAAATGCACCTACCTGTAATCCGGAATAGCACCGTCTATATGCTCCCCTCCTTCACCATGGAATCCATGCTGGCGACCATAGTCGAATATCAAATTACCGAGATCCTCTCCGTACCTCCCATCATCATCCGACTCCTCACCGACCCAGTTGTGTCCAAATATGACCTCTCGCATGTGAAGACCTTTTCCTCCGGTGCAGCTCCTATCTCCGGCGAGATTCTCCAGAAACTGCAGGTCCGGTTCCCATGGACAGGGTTTAAGCAGGGATACGGGATGACGGAGTCTTGCAGCTGTATTACCGCCCATCCACCTGAAAAGCAGACTTACGAGTATGCGCAACGGGCCGGGATCCTAGTTGCTAATACCGAGGTAAAGATTCTTGACACTCAGAATGGGAAGGAAGTGGGGTATGGTGAAGAGGGCGAAATTCTAGCCCGGGGGCCTCAGGTGGTCATGGGGTATTTGGGGAATGACAAAGCGACGCGGGAAACGTTTGATTCCGATGGGTGGTTGCATACTGGGGATGTGGGGTATATGGATCAGGAGGGGTTCCTTGTGATTACAGATCGGATCAAGGAAATGATTAAAGTAAAGGGAATTGGGGTTTCGTCTGCTGAATTGGAGGACTTGTTGCTTGGGCACCCTGAAGTGGATGATGCGGCGGTCACATCGGTGCCCGATGATTATTCGGGGGAGAAGCCGAAGGCGTATGTGGTGGTCAAGGCTGGGGCAAAGGCTAGATTGGCGACGGAAGATGGTGTGCGACGTGTTGGGAAGGAGTTGATTGAGTATGTGAAGGCCAAGAAGGTGCGCCATAAATGGATTGTCGAGGTGGAATTTATGGATGAGATTCCGAAGAGTGCGAGTGGGAAGATCCTACGGCGAGTACTAAGAGATCGGGAGAGGAAGAGGGAGAGTGGGGAGAAGAGGCTGGTCGTTCGGGATGAGAAGACGACGGCTAAGTTGTAAGATGGTAACTCGGACACGCAACTCTGGTGCAGATCGCATTTTCCTCAACAACAACACTGGGGCATTATCACACGGTACGAAACCTTAATAGCTGGAAATGTCTGTTAGGTTATAAATTTATAAATAAATGCCTTGAAAAAACGCGATTGTGTCTAGAACAATTTGTCTTTCCATTAGAGTGAGTTGCGAGACTTCTAATTTTCACTTGCGTCCAGGTGGTTCGTGTGTCTTATAATAAAAGGCACAATTTACTTGCAATACTTCGCCGGTGTTGATGAGATCCAATTGTCCATCGCCGAAATATTGCCGGGAATGAATCCGAGTTGACAGTGGTTGGGGGGGAGAGGAATATATTATGGACTAAGCGAGGATGATGCTTTCGATAACTTCTGTTCAGTATTAACGAAAGGAGACTAGCTGTTTATATACATGTAACATACCTGACATGAGGAACCGTTGCTGCTTTACTCAGGTGGCTTACCCCATACTTGTGAGAATAAAGCAGCATGGGGAGCCACACTAGTACCGAAAAGGCAATCAACGGAGGAAATCCGATCATCATCTGTCGCTTGGACTTATTCATGAAGAAACCAACACACACCAGCTCCACTACCGCAGCATATCACGAGACAACTCATATGGCGTGCTTTATAGAGGCGTTTAAATCGAACGATCCAGATCCATGGACATACTAAGTGATAGAGACATTGTGAGTCCACGTCGCACTATTACTCTCCACCGGTCACCTGATGCCGGCTTAGTCGACGCCGTGTTTACCGGAGTGAGTGATTTCCAAAGCTATCGTGACCGTCCTTTAGGTGCGATGAGCCGATGGTGCAATGAGCCATGACAATGCCTGGTGTGGAGGATTTCCTTTCGTCTTTCGAGTCACCGCCCAAAAGCCATCATTCTGACCACTAAATATATATTCCGCACGTACTTGGTGGGCCTGGCTCTTTGGGCTTGAGCTACCATAGC
The DNA here is from genome assembly GCF_009193585.1 of Aspergillus caelatus. Lineage (NCBI taxonomy): Eukaryota > Fungi > Ascomycota > Eurotiomycetes > Eurotiales > Aspergillaceae > Aspergillus > Aspergillus caelatus. Next base: position 7,990 of record NW_022475342.1, on the reverse strand, counting down.
CTTTGGACGTGTTTTCTAGAAATGTTCCAAAGGTGTACTCGTTGCTTTGACACCACCTTTTAATTGGGCACTAGGGATTCTGACTTCCTCGGTGATACTAGACCTATTTAAGATAGCTAACCGATACGCAGGTTCCTGGGCTAAGGAGGCCCGCGTGGAACATGTACGGAGAGTATATGGGACAATAGAGAGAAAGGAGGGAGGCTGGAACGCTGTCGACATGAGTTAATGACTAAGTTGGAAAAAGCATGGGCCAGCTTTTGGACCTGAAGATGAACTTTGTCGCTTTTCTTACCCAAACACTTGAGACTAAAGCGTGCCAACCGAGGGTCTCGTCAGTGGATAAACAACTGTGGGTCAGCCGGGTTGCCGTCCCGAGTAATGCACGGAGAATCAAGATAAGCATCCTCATTCGAAGGTCGATCAAGCAAGGGGCCAGAACCCAACTTTAAGCTTCAGGTCCGACATCTCGGGCTATATTCAACTTATTCAACATGATCGATCGCCAACCACCACATGCAGTGTAGACATGGTGAAGAAAAAATCTCTTCACGCTGACACCGCCGGAGAATTTCCGTTGTGGAGAAAATTCTGCATTCGAACCTGGCAGACCTGTTGCCACTTAGTCACACGGACGGAATGGTTCTTCTCTAGTACTTTCCACACGGTGCATCCTCGATCATTCTGGACGGTTGTCATTTTCCAAAATTAGGGGCGTGTGTGGTGGATCCCCAGAAAACCTTGAAAGCTTACGAACCGACTTCCCTCTTGGCTTCCGTTTCGGGAAGATCGCCAGATGGAAAGTCTGGGTCGAGACTCATCATCGAACGGGAGCTCGTGCCCTAACGAGAAACGAACGGCACAGCTGGCACACATTCCGATTTCTATGACTTGAGAAGAATTGTCGTTATCAAGAGTCATTGCTACCACGTGGATCCGGGGAGGTACCCCTGATTACATTTTTATGATGCCTCCTAGTCATCACCTTCTTCCCTGACAAGGAGGGTAAAGGGTTATAAAAACGGAGTGCCCCGATGCCCGTTACATCATCCCCGTCATCATCTGTACACCCAGAAGGCACCTGCTATACTATCTCACACATGGGACCACTGCATCTGGACGTTCCAACCACCCATCACGTTTATGAAGGGTCTCACGGCGAGAGATACAGCCCACCCATTTCGGGCTCCGTCCTGGTTCCAGTATCCTCGTTGGATTTTGATCAGGCGGAGTATCCCAATGTTACGGTCGGTTTGCTCCGAACTGTGACGTTGCGAGACGGGGAGCTGGCATCCACTGCCCCCAACGACAACAAAAAGGGGGATTTCCTTCAGCGGCTTCGCAGGAAACGCGTGCCCCAAGCTCAGACTACCGCCACTCAACCAAAGGAGGGGAGCAGTACGGTAGAGACACTGGTACAGTGTCAGCTATGGCACTCCCCAGAGCCAGTAGAGTGGTATGAGGAGTCGGGCGCGGTCGTGCTCAAGTTTCTTTTCTCAATACCAGTTCCGCCCGGCACGTCAGGCACGACGGAAACTCCATTCGGAGGGTTGTCTTATGCGGTCCGCGCTGCAGTCACTTCGTCGTCTGGGGTGACAGTGGACGCGACAAGGGACGTGCAAATTCAGTCCCGGATCGTGACTGGCCCGAGTCAGACCGTTCGCCATTTCAAAAAGTACACTGGCGAACGGTTGCAGTCAGAGTTGTCTCTTACCCCAGAGCAACCAACAGATCCCAAAGCAAAGCTTGCATATTCCGCGAAGCTTGTGGCCCGGGGCACTACGGCGCGGGGTGATCGTCCTACAGAAAGGAAGCAATTCTTCATTCGAGAAGTACGATGGAGTGTCGACGAGACGGTGAGATTGATGAAAATCTCCAACAGCGATGGTCCTGACGGAGAGAGCATCACTTGGAAAGAGAAATCCGTGCGCCAGGTTTGCTCGGGAAAGCAGCAGGGTCGCTGGGCTCCGAATAAGAAATTATCTGCCCAGCAACGGAAAGGCTATGATGACCATGACCGAATTGACGTTCCCTTCGACATAATCATCCCCAGAAGTGCATCCACCGCAGATCGGCCGGATCTTTCGTCCTGTTCCTTCGACTCTGGATCACCATGTCGGCACCTGACCCCCTGCAAATTTAACGAGGAATGCACTGAGTCAAGAGGGGAGAGGACCACAATCATGGTCGACCATCGTTTGAGACTCGATCTCATCACCGGGGAAGACACTCTTGATGAAAAGACAGGAGACCTTATAAACCGAAAGCAATTTGCAAAAGCATTCACAACCTGCTATACCCTCCCACTCCACGAAGTGGCTGGCCGAAATGCCATCCCGGAGGGTACCTTCCACGGCAACAGCGCTCCTCCATTATATGAGGGAGAATCTGCTATGCCTCCTGCATATGATTTTGACGCACCATATACATCGCTTTGTTCTGTTTAATTTCTGTTTCGTTATACGTGATATCCATCCCGCATGAGGACCGTTCTTCTGTCATTTGGTGTTGTTGCTGTTTGCTTATCTTCCCTCTGCAACCTTTTTTAATCCAATTCCTTCCCTTTGCTACCCCAGTTGTTACCCAATTGTTAGAAGTTCTCCTACTTTCGGGGAGCGCATGAAGTATTACGACTCTGCTCTTATGCTTTCTTGTTTTTTTGTTCTAGATCGATCGCTTTTTTTTTTTTTTTTT
>NW_022475342.1:0-5286 GCF_009193585.1 Aspergillus caelatus | reverse complement strand
TTTTTTTAACTGGGCGTTGACGGCAAAAGATTTCTTCCCGCTATAGATAGATTACCATGTATATAATTTTAATGATGTGATATGCTCTATTTCGAATCGACACAATTGCACTTGACCAAAGTACGTTGAATAATCATTGTACCATTCCATATCTCGATGATGAATATAGTTTTATATACCTTTTCCACTGCTTGAGACTCGCAGGCATCGAAAGAGATAAGGTGATCAGGCGCTTGATGAAGCGAGTAATATTTGAGAAGATCGGCCAAGGTTGGATATCCTTGAATGTACGAGCCTAGTTATATGACACTGTAAGAGGAGCCTTTTGTTCAGGATTTAACCATACAGAATATGCCCTCGACTTTGTGAAGATCCCAAAACCATCCTGATAGGCCGTGGTGGGTAGAATGTAGGTGGACGTTTCCAAAGCAATATTTCATGAGTAAAAGCCTCTCAATACAGAACATACCCGTGTCTCACATGGGTAATGGAACACTATCTAGTACCAATCCTATGTCTCGATACTGGACATCATTCGAAACTACTTAAGTGTTGTTAATCACATCCATCAGAATGTATACTTGCCAATATAGGCAAAATAGCAGCCAAAAAAACCTGTAAACAGTCAGTCCAAAAGCATGGATGCATATTACGTCAATGAGGACACAGCGCTGCAGATAGTATTTTGCGCAAAAAAATTGGAATTACCCTCGCAGGTCATATATCAGGGTCTAGCTGAAGGATCAGCTGCACACACCTCACGGACCGTGCCGCCGACAAGAGGCAACTATCGTCGGTAGGCCCTCCTATTGAGTTTACCAGTGGAGATGGTACACGGGGAATGAGTGAATTATGACGTCGGATTCTCAAAACCGAAGGTTTGTTGTCTTTGTTGGTGGAGGGTATATGTGACGCATCACCAACTAAAGCTAGCGTACATGAGAACTGTGGGTTAGGTTTTATTCATGCAACCAAAGCAATGATACCACACCTCACAATCTAGTGGCGTGCATGAGAGGGATAACAGTACTATGGCCAATTGTGATTCCCAAGTGGACAGGAATTTATCACTGTGCATGTTCAGAGCCAGTTGAGGCTACCACCCAATAGCCAAATACATATAGTTTAACATTACTTACCTGTAAAATACTTGAAGTGTCGGACCTAAGTGGCTCTCACGAACAGGACGGCAACCATCGAGAGTGTGATTATACCCTGCAGCATTAGCGGCATGCGGGGAATGTGCCCAAGGGGGACAGGGTAGAGAAAGAAGCAAAAACGTCTCCACTGATGGGACAGTAAGGGGGTGATCCACTCTCTCAGCTACGCCACTATATAGGCGGAGGCCCTTTCAAAATGCAGAATGCGACAAATACAGGAGCTCTCGCTATGTCTGAGAAGGGTAGTTGTAACAAATCAGCTGCTTTGAATACTATGTAGTTGTTGGGCTGTAATTTCTTGAAGAAACATGGTTGCGTCAGTGCAGATAGCTCATATGTTAGGAGTTGTTCCCTGAAGTATTCTGAGACCTCAGCTGAAGAGGCCCCCACCTATGTATGCCCCTTTGTCTCAAGTTGCATTCTTTTCAGGGTAATAAACTTCTGTTGGTTGCTCCTAAGGCTTTGCAGCCGCCAATTTTGCTTATTGACGTTTGTGACAGCTTTTTGTAGCTCTGTAGCCCTTGTTTGACACATTCCCGCAGTCTAGTGCGTTGGGATAGTGAAATAATTCGTATTTCTCCTGAGGTACTGCAAGACTACTATGACAGGGCAACAAACTGAGGAGAGAATTAACCCCTGCCGTGTAACATTTAGGTGAAGCATTGATGCATATTAGCTGCATCGACTTATGTACACGACCGCATAGCCGAAATTCCTATGCAGCGCAAACCTGCTGGACGGTTACACAACATATCATGCATCATAGGAATGCTGATCATCCATCAGTCGGTACGGCTGAGAATGCACTCCGTCGATTCTGTTATTGAATTGGAATTGAGAGCTAGAACATACCCGACATCCTCAAGGTGGCTGGCTAACAATCAGTAGGTCTGGAAGCCTTATTGATGAACTGTTGGAACTGTCCCTATAAAGGCAGGATCTCATAACCATGACCTGTTGTATCAACTACACTACTAATTCTCAGAAGAACTCTACTCAAAGATTCTTATACTGATGAAACAGGAGTGAGCTGCGATCAGCGAACACCTATTCTACCACTCGTTACCATCATGGGGTTCATTCCGCGCTTGCTTTGCCTATTAGGCGGGCTTCTCCCTGCCATTGTCTCTGGGGCTACAGCGCCTACACCCTTCTTCCCAGAGTTGGACGACTTCTATAAGCCAAAGCAAGGATTCTGGGAGGAACTGGACCCCGGGTCTATTATAGATTGGCGGCAAGTATACGTCAATTCGCTCTCGTACGGCATCCCATCCAATGCCACGGCGTATCAATTACTCTACGTCACAAGGGACTTGAACGAAAAGAAAACTCACTCGGTCACGACGATAATAGTCCCGCACAACGCACAGAAAGGTTGGCTCCTCTCGGTCCAGCCCGCCTATGACTCTCCGGACATCAATTGCTCGCCCTCCTATGGGCTCCAAGTTGGCGCGGTCGGCCCTGCCCTGTCCTGGAACATGATGGATCTATCGTTCGTGCTACCCTTCGTGAATAAGAACGGTCCGATCTTGAACATTCCTGATTACGAGGGCTGGAACGCTGCGTTTACGGTCGGCCCGCAAACTGCTTATCACACACTCGACTCAATTCGTGCGGCATTTAATTTCCAGAAGAATTTTGGCTTAATCGGCCTCAAGCCCGACGCCAAAACGGTTATGTACGGCTTTTCTGGTGGCGCGTATGCTACCGAATGGGCCTCCGAGCTACAACCCACTTATGCACCGGAACTCACCCAGATCGTAGGCGCTGCCATGGGTGGTCCTCCACCAAATGTTACCGATACCTATCTTGGCTGCAATATGGGGCCATGGGCGGAGTTGAACGTATGGGCCATGCTGGGCGTAATGAATGCCCTCCCGGAGATGAAGAAATACATGGACAAGGACTTACTAGAGGAGCATCGCGAGAGGTTCTATGGGCCTAAGACACGCTGCAGTCGCTGCTTTGGTAGAGAGCCAGCTCATGAGCCCCTTGAGAACCAAAATATCTCATCCTTCTTTGAACACGGCGACAGCTTCTTGTACAGGTTCCGCAGAGAGCTGACGGAAATTGGTGTTATGGGGAGGCATGGAGCTCCTGCCTTCCCAATGTATATTTTCCAGGGAACGAATGACGAGATTGTGGGTGATATCGACGTGACGAATAAACTTGTGTGTGGTCTTTGTGATCAGGGTACTGTGGTTCAGTACCATCAATATCCTGGGCTCAACCATATGCAGACTCTGCAGCAGGGGAACCTCGATGCTTGGAGATGGATTCTAAATCGCTTCCTGGGTCTTCCACCAACCGGGTGTCGTGCAAAGGATCTCAAGCCTCCAGTTGGTGGAGCGTGTGATGATCTGATGAAGGTGCAAGATGATATAATGACGGATGATGGTTCAGATGCCCAAATTCCTTTAAGGGCCGAACTGAAATGATATGCTGGCGACCACCTTAGAGCACCTGTCTGAACTTGGAGATATGGCTTGGTAACGTTATAGGTCCAGGGATTTTAGTTATTGAAAATAATGATAAATCCTACACACGATATCGGGCAGTACAATGGAATAAAACCTCGGGGTAGCAGAAAAGCAACACTAGCAACCATAAACGTAGTTCCATCACTTTAGAAGAGTAATTCACGTGGTAATGCAGGATCCAACGCTGCAGGCGATGACATCTTGCTTTTGTATCCCATTGACTGTAATGAATCTAAAACAGCAAGAACGGCGACGCTCAATATATTACCCCAGGTTTTGTAGATATAGTTAATGGTGCGTTTATAGGCATGATAAACGTATAACAACGAGGCATCATAGAAGCAAAAGCATAATTGATGGTTGCTTGAACCAGGTTAATGGCTACATCGAGCTTGGTACTGGATATAGCACATGCATGGAGATTTTGGTAGTGGGCTTTTTCAACATTTGAAAAGGAAGGACTAAGAAATCGTCAAAAAATTTGAGCTTTCACTATCTTGATAGTCAACCAAGACTCCGTAGTCCACATTGAAGCAATACTCGTTGTCGCGGTCCGTCTCAACAGGATTATGCGGAATCGTTGACCTATTCACCTTGGCAATGCTGCGTGTCCTAACTAAAAGCGATTTGCTTAAGATCTAGATTCTAGTGTTTTATTACTTAGTCAAATGTCCGACAATTTCCTGTCCCTGAGCTTCTATTAATACCATACTTCTAGCCCCCACGTTGTACTATTGTTAGCTATGCGATTGCTTGGTGCTGGTTGGTCTGTATCCCTGTTGCTGGAGACCATAATCATGTACACGAGGTCACCACGTCGTATCTTAACTTCTAACATATGATTTGCCCCGCATAGACCGCGCTGATCCCTATTTAAGGAGAAGGATTACGTTATATGTGTCTGGGTGTATCTTGAGATAAGCACCAAAATTTGGGGGGCCACATCACAGGGTATACACCCTCTCCTTTTAATACCACACTCTTCGCACTCTACATCTTCCTATTGCACTCGGCCTTGATTACCGTGCTAGGGAAGCGGCGTGATTAGCGGCACCGAGACAGTTAAACGAACTCTACCCGACCTCCGCACCCCAACACCCCTCCATAACAATCTCCACGAACTAACCAGCAATGCCCGACTTAACTATTCCTGTGGCGTGCCCGAACCTCCTGCACGACTGGGCAAACTACCTAGACACAAAATCCTGGGATCGTATGCCGGCTATTTTCGCGCCCAAGATCGACCTGGATTACTCGTCCCTCGGCCAAGTAAAAGCCACCGCTGTGGAGCCTTCTGTATATATCGACCGTTACTCAAGTCCAAGCCAGTTAGGCAATCCCGAAATCAAGTCGCACCATTTTGTCGGGGCGTGCAAATGGACGCGGGAGTCGGAATCACACATCAAGGTTGTTTTCCAAATCATGGCGGTTCATCGCAGGGCTCCATCTGACGGTGGTGCGGCTGTGTTCGCCACGGGCCACGGTGTTAACACTATGGACTTTGCGATGATTGATGGGGAGTGGAAGATCGCGGCGATTAAGGTTGGGGTCCTGTTTATGGAGGGTGATTTCGATGGAATTTTCAAAGCCTAAACTTGGAGTTATTCTGTCTGTCTGTCTGTCTGTTTTTTTTTTTTTTTTTTTTT
>NW_022475341.1:116259-139619 GCF_009193585.1 Aspergillus caelatus | reverse complement strand
AGTCGCGTGTGGCGCTAAACCACCATCTTACATCTGTTTCCCCTCCAGCCTTATCCTATAGTAATTTAACCTGGGTGTTCCTACTGGAACTAATGATACTTGAGATGCATGGCCCCCATGTTCCATTTGAGGGGGTGCTTGGCCCTTGCCAAGACCCTTGGGGTTTCGAGGGTTGTTTCTGGAAGAATTCTGGAATGTTCGTTTTTGGGGCTGAGTGAAGATGATTGCATTTTAGAAAAGTGGTCGTGTGAGATGGTGTCGGTATTTTGGTTGGTGTGCTTACTCTTGGGTCTGTATGTACTTGTGTTTGTATTTGTCGATCCATGGACTATTAACGTAACTAGGCTTATCCGGATATTCCCGGATATACTAAGAGAAGTGCATGTCTGGTTTGGATCAAGTTCTCTCCTGTGAGTGATTCTGGCTATACCAGTCTAGATCTCAGTTGTATGAATGTATCATCCTGGTACATCTCATCCGGCTATCATCTTCGTAAGGGGTACGGTACGCATATGGCGGATGTACTAAATATGATATTCGTTGTTTTTAATAAGACTTTTATCCTTTACTATCTGGGTTTATCTTTTCTCTTACGAGTCGGATCGGTAGGATCACGCTTGCTTGCTTTACTTCCAGCGATTCCGGGTTGGACGTGGAGGATCGATCATTTTTGATATCGTTAGCTGGATGGGATGAACTCCTGGGGATACCCCGTTTGCAGATCTTAGTGATCGTGAACTTGGACTACGTGGCTCCAGTGGTAGACGGATATTTATCTACATAGTTTAGACCTCGTAGATTCATCTCTTTTTCTAATTCCACATGATAGAATAGAACTTAGGCCGGAAGAACCCGGAAACTGGAATCTACAATCCAACCAACAAAACAACAGAAGAAAGAATCCAGACCTGTCCATCAGACCTGTCATCGGAGAATATTATGCTGTTAGTGGATCCCGCCTGCATGGCAGGAACGATTGCGTCGGGTTCGTGGTGCCCAAGTATTGGCACGACGTGGTAGTACAGCATTTTGTGATCTGGATGTGGACTGCTCTCTTACCGGTTCTGGGCACTCGGTACTACTACCCAGAGAATAACTTCCAGTTTTGTGGCTGGAGTTCTGCACTGCGTTATACTTGAAGGGGGGGGGGGGGTTTGGTTTATGGGGTAGGAAGTTGTTGTTGGATTTAGATTCACCGCTTCGGTTTCGGCGGTCTAGTGGAGATATGGTCATGTCGTGAGGTTGGGTCTGGAATCAGTAAAATTCATGGAATAGTGCTCTTCATCTACCGACACCTTCCCACACCGAGATAACCTCATCTTACTAGGGCATCTGTTGAAGCCAATGATGAGCGTGTCGGACCTGTCAGGCTTGTCACTATTTATCGCCACAAGATAGGGCTTACAAGTCTGAGATATTGTGCAATCAATGATTGTCATGGTCTCTTGTGCTGACGGATACTTCAATGACATCAACTTACTATTTACTGAGGTGAAGATGCTGAGAAAAATAACAATATTGGTGAATCATACAGTTACTCATATCACTACCTTTTACCAAAAGACTATTCGTCCCTTTCAAAGTCCTTCTTCACTTGCTCCGCAACTTTATCATCCACCAAGATTTGACATCCCACAACAGCCATGCCAGCCGCACAGGCAAGACTACGTTTATATCCCTCCGGCGATCCAGCACCGTTAGTAAACTGCGGCGTATGATTCACTCCCTCAGCTGGGATGGTGAACATTCCATGAAATCCGGGTACGGCATAGGTGACGTTGCCTGCAGAATAATGTCAGTACTGCTCCCTGGGCTGAATAATGATCATTGTAATACGAACCCATATCTGTAGAAGCACCACCCAAGACTCCCTTCTTTCCGGAGTTATCAAAAACCGTATGGTGACCCATTGCGCGCATGGCGGTAACATAATTCTCGCAGATGGGTGTATTAGTCTTTAGATCAGCGTACGAGATGCCCCTGGACTTACAGTTAGTGCTGTGGTCCGGAGTCTTGCCACGAAGTGAATAACATACCAGTCAAACTCAACCTTACACCCGGTGGCAGTCGCAGCCGCTTCGAAGCACTTGATCACTTTTTCAGTCAACGGCTTCAATGTCTTGAGACTGGGTGACCGGATATAATAGTCCACAGATGCCGACATGGGAATCACATTCGGTCGATCTCCACCGTGCGCAATCACCCCATGAATCCTTTGACTCGGCAGAATCTGCTGTCGCAACAGAGAAATATTAACATAGGCGGCCACCACAGCATCAAGCGCGTTAACACCCTCCCACGGCGCAGCAGCCGCATGCGCCGGCTTTCCCGTAAAAGTCACCGTGACCTTATCATTCGCAAGAAATCCACCCGGCAACACAGTCGCCACACTCAACAGTTCCAGATCATCAGGCGCCATCGGCATAGGATGCACCATAAGACAAGCATCCACATCCTTATACGCTCCGTTTTCTAACAAGCGCACTTTTCCACCGCCAGATTCTTCCGCCGGCGTGCCCAGCAGCCGGACGGTATACCCCGGTCCATTCGGGTACTGGGCTTTCAAGGCTTCGCAGGTCGCGATGAATGCGGCGATTGAGCTCGTTGCGATTAGATTGTGGCCACATGCGTGTCCGATTCCCGGGAGGGCGTCGTATTCCGCGTTGAAGGCGACTACGCGGCCTCCTGTGCCGTGCTTGTATTCAACTTCTAGGGCTGTTTCGAGTCCATGGGCACTGCGGCGGACTTGGTAGCCTTCTGATTTGAGACTTTCGAAGAGGGAGCAGATGTGGTCATGGGCTTTGTATTCTTCATAGCCTAGTTCGGGGTTTGACCAGATCTGGGTAGAGTTAGAGATATGGTACAGATAGTGAGGGATATTATAGAGAAATCTTCAATCTACTTACTTGATGATTGATATTCTTCAACTCGGAATCATATTTATCAAGAGCTTTCTGAACGCTATCAATCAAGCGATACTGATATTCTTGAACATGCATTTTGTCTAAATAGCAATAGCAGGTGGGTCAGGTCAATTGCTTGATTTAATCCCCACGAGGAGTGTCTTCAGGTATCTTATATATTTTGCCAGTCATCCTTCGTCTCCACTTGGACGATGAGATGGAGCACCACTCGGCAATGCTTCGCTTGTTCACACCAATCATGTCGTGTTCCAATCGTTTCTGCATTTCTTATCACCTCCCTATCTTCATGGCGATAGGACGGATTCCTTTACTTCATGACCCACCCGGCACCATCCCCGCTATTTCTCCTCATGGATCTTTTGGGGTCAATTCATCAGCCGAGGCCATGGAGATTCTCTGTTTGTCATAGATAGGCTGTTCTGCCCTTTTCCTTGGTGATTGATTCAATTTTATACATGGTTATTCGTTCATAAACTAGTAGCCACTGATATATATTTCCAATCGGCACCTGAGCTTGATACCATATCATAAGAGCATATATTCCAGAAGGCCTTAGCCCTTCGAGCTAGAAGCTGTTTTATACTTGTAGCACTATTTTAACATGAAAAATACACTCTTCTTTTTGTTTCAAAGAAGTGAACTGTAAGGTATTTCCGAGGCTACTTTGCACATATGTTAGCGCTCTAGTACCAGAATAACCCCCCCCAAAAAAAAAAAAACAAATTTCAAAAGAAGCATAATAGACATATAATCAGACAAGTATAGCTAATCTTATATCTACTGCACTTAAGCCTTGCAGTAGAATCATTTCGGCAAGTGAATATGTAACATCATCATCATCATCATCATTTCTGTACATTGAAATTGTACCAAAGGTCCAAACTAAAACAAAGATCTTACCTTCGCATATGTGAAACTGATATAAACAATTCCCTGGGGATGAGATGTTGTCTGGGGAAATAGCTGAGGGAGGTATTGTCTTATCTATTCTGTGTTGGAAGATGTCAATTCTCCTTAATTATATACCAAGTAAAGATGTGTTCATTGAGTAAGACTGAGTCAGGGTGAGCCAGATACGAACTGCATTATATATCTTTAAGCTAAATAGATTAACGTCTAGTCAGATATTGAGAATCAAGGTAGCGGTTTAGAGTTTTGTATCTCAGGTAAAGTGTATGAGTAAAAAGCGAAGTGGTTGTGATTGAAAGGTCATGATTGTACATTGCTTGGTAGTAAATCTCCCTATGTTTCTTTTTAAGAAGTTATGATAGTATCTATTGACCATCTACGATTGGTATATGATTTATTGTCAAGATCAAGAGCGTTGTGTTTTAACACTAACACAGAGTATACCGTCGGTTTCACGATAGGGTGAAAGATTTCACTCACTTGACTCACGTTATACGAAGTACGAGTCATACAATATCAATAGTGGGGAAGTTCATATACACCAGATGAGTCAGATGCAAAACAATATCAATCCATAGGAATAACAGACAAAAGAAAAAAAAGACTTTCTCGAGTTGTAGCACTAGATCAATCTGAGATAAAAACCCCCTCTGCTGAATGTGACACACTACCATTCTGGTGCCCTCTATTGACAATTAGAGGCTGCCAGGAAGAGCGCGGGATAATACCTAAATATAATTTGAGATATCGATATTGACAAAAGAACGCAACTACAGTTCTCCAAGTGGCCCGTGCAGGGATATAATCAAGTATCTGGAAGTTAGATTACGCAAGAAATGCTGTGAGGTAGGGCTACAGAATATTAGAAGCAGGTTTAATTTGTATAGTTATATAGTAGCGTAATTACTAAGGTGGAAGGAGTACTTTTTGGCAAGCTAAGCAACATTCGACATAGGTTGCAGTTCCTTTCACTGCATTGAAGCCCAATAAGCCGTGCCTTGGTACGTAGCCCTAGTTGGTCTCTCAATTTCCATAACCATAATACTACCTCTTCTCCCCGCAGCCGCGGTTGAAGCAACTTAGATAATGCAAGAAAAGGCCGAATTCGTAGATTTACCCCTCTGTGATTTGGGCTCCAACACAGCTTCTCACATCAGCTCCTGGCGCAAGGTATCCAATTGGTCTGGCTTGCTGACCAAATCCTGTATGTCGCAGAAAATGAAGAAACGCAATGTGTAATACACCGTTGATTCGTCTTGTCAGAGTAGTCTTACCACATACATATGTACAAAACCCCGTCTATAAAAGCTATCCTTCCTGGAAGGAGAAGCATGACAGCTACTACGTTAACTCCACTATATGCATCTGGTCCTCGACATGTGTCTGTTAATTGCTTCGGGTTGGATGGGACCGACGCTCACTGCATTCAGGACGACGCATACTGTTGCCAAGTGTTGGCCCCCAAGGTATTTGTGAAGCTCTATGATGACTTAGTCAAGTTATGGAGCGGCGGCAGGATTCGGCAGCCTCAAGCCTGTGACTAAATTCACATATAGCAATATGCCTGTCCACCCAGTCTGATAACGAGAAACAAGGCATCTCCTGTACCCGATGTTCATGCACTTACGAGATGCCATTTCTAATGAGGAGGTGCAAGGTTCCAAGACGGATCAGTACCACGTCCAAGCCTTGTTGGCAGCCGCACGCACCGAGACCGAAACACTGGATGTTGTTTCAAGCGACATCCGGAAGAGGCTGTCAACAATTCTTAGCATGTCTGAAAGTGGCATTGATCCTTCCAGCTCGACCGGCGAAAACGGAGTAGATTCGTTGATCCAAATAGAATTCCGGACATAGGGGCAACCATAGCCATGGGAGACATAAGCACAAAATGTGTCACCGGGTTGAACGTGAAGGTAGCAGGATCCTGTGCGTTCACCCGCTGCAAAGGTTGAGTTCTATAATGTATCTGCTTATGAACACGAAGTGATAAACAAGAAAGATGTGTCAGAAGGTTAATTGATTCCTATCAAGTAAACCAAGTATGTACTATGTGGTAGTTGGAAAACTTTTAACTAGCCGAAAAAAATGGACATCTATCATGCAACATAAGGGCATTTGAGACCGGGACGCCAGAAACCGTATTCTAAAGAAATTGAAAGGTATCATCACAATTCGTTGAAGCATTACGCCCGTCCAGAGGCTTTTCCTGGCATCTTGGCGGGGCCCAATCCTTGTCGGATCTCGTCCAACATTCTGATTCCAATTGCTTCGTTACCATTCTTGCCTCTCTTTGCCTTGGCACCCTTGCGCTTCACTTGGGAGCTTGTGTTACCGTCCCAGCCCGCAAGGAAGTCATCCATAACATTGTTGAAATCATGGCGGGGAGCCACAGCTGCTCCGTTCGCGTCAATCAGGCTGGGAGCCTGCGATGAGGCGGTCGAGAAGCCGGTCATGCCGGTCATACCGGTCATACCGCTGATCATGGACATGCTATCATCGTACTCATCTTCCTCGTCAAGAGCGTAGAGTGCCTCCACCCGGTCAAATCGGTCATCCAGCAGACGGTGCCCTTCCGTCCGGGCCAGAGCGGAAGAGGTCATGGAGTATGCCGAAGGGTTCGTGAGTGCACCCTTACGCTTCTTTCGGCGGATGGGGGTACCACCCACTGTGAAGACAGTGGAGGCAAGAGTGCTTCGTTGCTCCGAGGGCACAATACTGGGCGGTGCTGCCGGCGCTGCCTTCGCTTTACCCTCCTTCTTGAACTTAGCAAACTCACGCATCCATCCCTGGTCCTCGGGGTGCATATCCGGAGCCGGCGCGTCGTGATCGGGCAATTCACCTGGTTCAGCGTCCTGGGATTTATTCTGGGCGACCTCGTCCCTCTGCGGTGGTTTGTAGTCGGTTGTGCTGGGCTGCACGGGAGCCTTCTCAGTAGCATCAGACTCCCACCCATCATCATCTTCCTCGTCAAACAACGTATCCTCCCAATCGCCCTGGTCTATCTCCTCCGCCTGAGAGGTTAATTTGCCAAACACATCATCCTCGTCGTTTTCGTCGACAAATTCCTCATCCTCAAGAGCCTCCAGTACTTCCCGCAGACGGGGGTCCATATCAGGCTGGAATCCCGCAATTGCATCAGGCACATTCTGCTGATCCTGGTAGGTCGGTTGCCGGACATACGACGAGGCAGTCGAACGCATATCCGATCCGTAGACGCTTCCTGGGCCATACTCGCTTCTCGCATCGTCCAGAGTGACTTGTCGCAGAGCATCTTCCAGCTTCATCCCCTTAGCCTTGCCCTTGTCCTTGCTCTTGGCCTCCACGAAATACGAATCACCGCCACCGGTGCCCAGCTCGCGCAAATGTTGCATGTAATCATATTTCGAGTCGTCGTAGAAGATACCGTAGTTCGCTGCTTCACCTTCGTTTCTCCGGACGGGCTCCGCGCCGAATTCACTGGCTAGATCCGAGAGGTTCTTGCCGCGGGCTTCGATGGTAGAGCTACCTGTTGCGGGGCCTGACACCGGGGCCAAAACACGGTCATCGGCTGAGGAGTCGTGGATCAGGGGGTCATTTTGGGCTCGGTGGAAGAGTTGGTATGTGGTTGCATTCTTTTTATCGCTATTTGCATTCTGTTAGCCACTAGGTAATAAATAGGCCCTGTGCGGAAAGCCACATACATCCACTGCTTGCGGGGAGGCATTTTGGCGACTGCGATCGGTGTGGACAGCTGGAATGAAGATTTTCAGCCTGAGTGGGTTGATATTGTATGGACCTTGGGAGCAAAAAAATTGTCAAAGTGGGATGTGATAGCGTCACGTGAGGGCTTATCGGGGTGCCCAACTGGTCGTCCTCAGGCAGCGACGTGGGGGATGTGCTGCGGGTGGAGAGGATATCACACCATGGGAATCCATAGGGAAAGTATTAGTACTGACGATCGACTCTCAATATGAATTACTCGGTGTAGAATTACTGGTATAACTTCTTTTGTTTCAGCAACAGTGGCAAAAAAGGTGCTGAGTCAGCCAATCCTTATCTTATCGGCGGGGCTTGCCTGATTGGGTGATAGATCATCGCCAAATGGAACAAAATTAATAATTCTCTCCGTCCCTTTGCCTCTTCTTCACATTTCCCCTCCATTTCCCCCTCCATTCTTCCTTCTTCTCCCTTCCACTCCCCCATCGGAAGGTTTTATTTCATTTTTGGTGTACTGTAAGTCGAGTCACTTCACCACACAGTCACCATGGTTCTCGCAAAGTCCAAAAACTCCGTGGGGCTGGGCAACAGCCTCATGAAGGATCGTTTCGGAAAGGGAAAGGCCTCGAACATGAAGAAAGCCTCGCACAATCAAGCCGTCGCACGGAAGGATATGAACGGAGAGACATACATCACCAATGCGAAGGAAGATGCCGCCTGGGTGAAGATGCGCAGTATCACGGAACAAGCCGCTCTCGACGAGTTTTTGAGCACCGCTGAACTGGCAGGCACCGATTTTACAGCCGAGAAGATGAACAATGTTAAGATTATCCATGCCGATCAGAAGAACCCTTATCTCCTCTCCGCATCCGAGGAGAAGTCGGCTGTGAAGAAGCACCAGAAGAACAGAGGACGGCTGACCGTTCCGAGACGACCGCAATGGGATTCGACGACGACGCGGCAACAACTCGATGTTATGGAGAGGGAGAGTTTCTTGACCTGGCGAAGAGGGCTGGCTGAGCTTCAGGAGAATCACGATCTATTGATGACACCATTTGAGCGGAATTTGGAAGTCTGGCGACAGCTTTGGCGTGTCATTGAACGGTCGGACCTCGTCGTGCAGATTGTCGATGCTCGGAACCCGTTACATTTCCGGTCGGAGGATCTTGAGTCCTACGTGAAGGAGATCGATCCCAAGAAAGAGAACCTTCTCCTCGTCAACAAGGCAGATATGCTTACTGAGAAGCAACGAGAGGCCTGGGCAGACTACTTTGAGCGCAATAACATCAGCTTCCGGTTCTTTTCGGCCCAGCTAGCGAAGGAGAAAATTGACGCACAGCTTGCGGAGCAGAGCGACAGCGAGGATGAAGAGGTTGCGGAGAAGCTGGCGGAGACAACCATCGAAGAACAGCCGACTGAGGCGCCCCAGGAGGAGCATGATGGAGGATTGAAACTTCCTGGCTCGAGCGGATCCCGGAGGACGGAAATTCTCGATGTTGATGAACTCGAAGAACTCTTCCTTTCCAACACCCCCGATACTCTCCCCGAAAACGACGACCCAGAGAACCCGCGCAAGCAAAAGACAGTCATTGGTCTTGTCGGCTACCCCAACGTCGGTAAATCCAGTACCATCAACGCCCTTCTCGGAGCCAAGAAGGTCTCAGTGTCCGCTACGCCCGGTAAGACGAAGCATTTCCAGACCCTCTATCTCTCGCCGGAGATCATGCTCTGCGATTGCCCTGGTCTGGTGTTCCCCAACTTCGCCACAACCAAGGCCGACCTGGTTGTCAACGGTGTCCTGCCCATCGACCAACAGCGTGAATTCACCGGCCCAGCCACCATCATCGCCCAGCGCATCCCCAAGCATTTCCTTGAGAACGTCTACGGAGTCACCATCCATACCCGCCCCATCGAAGAAGGCGGCACGGGCATCCCCACCGGTAGCGAGCTTCTGCGCGCCTATGCCCGCGCCCGTGGCTTTTCCACTCAAGGCCTGGGCCAGCCCGATGAATCCCGCGCCGCCCGATACGTCCTGAAGGACTACGTCAATGGCAAACTCCTCTTCTGTCACCCGCCCCCAGTGCCAGAGGGCCAGGCCCCCATTGACCCCAATGAGTTCAACGTCGAACTCTACGACATGGCTCACCTGCCCGCCAGGCGACAAGAACAGCTCGCCAAAGCCATGCAGGCAGAGCAAATGGCCGAGGACATCGACGATGACATCCTCTCTCTGCCCAAACAACCCGTGCAAGGCTCCCGCTCCCGCAACCTCGACACCGGCTTCTTCGGCGACGCCTCGAAAGGTTCCGCCGGCCGTCTCACGCTCCCCTTCAACGCCCAGTACACTGAACAAGGCCAGCAGATGCGGCAACAGCTGACCGGTCGTAAGGAGCGCCTGATGGTCGCCTTGGAACGCGGCATCGATGTGACCGAAGTGCGGGGCGGCAGCTCCAAGAAGCATTTCAAGGGCAACAAGAAGCAGGCGAAGAAGAAGCGCGCCGTGACTGCGGACGATGATTACTGATCCATTTCTGATCTGACTCGCGGGCGAGTGGGGTTCATGTTTGCCTGTGGTTAATGAATGAGTTTGGGTTTTACTTTGTTTGGTTGCATTTTAGAAAAGTTTCTTATGATTCTCGGTTTACTTTATGTATGTAGGGTTGGTGTTGATGTTGACGTTGATGTTCATGAATCATGACAGTTCATATTGAATGAAAATCAATTTCACCGTGATAATCTTCCAGATATATAATTTATTCATTCCGTACGGAGAGTAGTGATTTTTGCCCTCCCTATCCAAATATTCGCTGTAGACAGATTGTTACCCTGACACTACCGCATTTAAAATCATCTCATTTACAAATGACTCTTCAGTTTAAGCCCACTAGCCGCCAACAACCGCTCCGCCTCAGCCCGCTGCCAATCCAACTTCTCAATGACCGCATCCTTGCGAGCCCGGTTTTCCCTCTTGCCGAGTTGCTGCAAGTGCACCTCATCCGGACCGTCCGCAATCCGCAGCGTCCGAATCATGGCCCACAGATTGGCCAACGGCGTATCCTGGCACACACCAGCGGCACCATACGCCTGCACGGCACGGTCAATGACCGTCAACGCGGTCTGGGGCACCAGAACCTTGGCCTGAGCAATCTCCTTGAGGGCAGACTTGGCATCACCCTGATCGATCTTGATCGCAGCATTGAGGACAATCAGTCTAGCAGCGTCGACCTCAATCCGGGACTTCGCCAGCCACTCAAGGATGACGCCATGTGAGGACAGGCTCTTGCCGAAGGTCTGCTTACGCTCGTCGTTGATCCGTGCGATGAGCCACTCGATCGCCTTCTCGGCAGCTCCGATCGTGCGCATCGCGTGGTGGATCCGGCCGGGTCCCAGACGGCCCTGGATGATTTCGAAGCCGCGGCCTTCGCCGAGGACGATGTTGGAGACGGGGACGCGCACGTCCTTGAAGCTAATGTGGCCGTGGCCGTGGGGGGCGTCGTCGTAACCATACACGGAAAGCATGCGGTGCACGGTGATTCCGGGGGTGTCGGCGGGCACGAGGATGACGGATTGTTGGCGGTAGGGGTCCTTGTTGGTTGGGTCGGATTTGCCCATTACCAGGTAGATACTGCAGCGGGGGTCGCCTGCGCCGGAGGACCACCATTTCTAGAGACGAGTTCTTGTTAGTGATTCGAGTTTGTGGGTGGGATGGCATAGGTGAAGGGGGAACGAACCGATCCATTGAGGACGTATTGGTTGCCTTCACGGCGGATGTTCAACTGGATGTTCGTTGCATCGCTGGAGGCCACCTCGGGCTCTGTCATGAGGAAGGCCGAGCGGATCTTGCCGTCCAGCAAGGGCGCCAGCCACTGCTGCTTCTGTGCTTCGTTGCCGTATTTGGCGATGACCTCCATGTTTCCAGTGTCTGGGGCGGCGTTATTCGTGGCCTATAGTAGTAATCGCCTCTCATCAGCACCTTGTCCCAGATAATTCCTCGGTGGAGCAGGAGGTGGGGGGTGGGTTGTTAGGGGATCTATACCTCCGAGGCCAACTTGCTCTTTCCCAGATACTCGGCCATCAGACCGTATTCGAGGTTGGTGAATCCAGCGCCCTGGGAGTAGTGGTTCTTAGGCAGGAACATGTTCCACAGGCCTTGCTGGCGCGCCTTAGTCTTGAGGGTTTCCATAACGGCTGGGTAGGTGGCCCATCGCTGATCGCCTTCGCCCAGCTGGGCTTGGAAGAGCTTTTCGGCGGGAATACATTCTTTTTCAACGAATTGTTCAACCTATTATGGGGGTGGGTTGTGGGAATTAGTCTCGACATGAGAAAGAGGATAGTTGGAGATGGCTGCAGAGGGTATCTACCTGGTCCAGGGTCTTCTTGGCCCGTTCACTA
Source organism: Aspergillus caelatus (assembly GCF_009193585.1). Taxonomy (NCBI): domain Eukaryota; kingdom Fungi; phylum Ascomycota; class Eurotiomycetes; order Eurotiales; family Aspergillaceae; genus Aspergillus; species Aspergillus caelatus. The sequence goes on along the minus strand of NW_022475341.1, from coordinate 127,695 downwards.
ACGAACGGTAGGGCAATTGTGGGAATCCGTGTGGAGGCAGACATGATGCTGTGATGTTTTACTAGTAAATCAAGCTTCAGAGGAATAGAGGGAATTGGAATTATCCAGAGCAAAGAAGCCAGCCGAGGGAGAGATTATAAAGGAATGAGAAGCATCAATCATACGAGCAGTTGGTGAAACTGCGGAGAAGCTGTGGAGCGGAGAAGATGCCGAACTTTGGCGGTTGGACCTCGGCTCAGAACCGAATATCTAATCAATCACCTTGGCTGCTGCTTACTTACCCTTCGGGCCCTGGCAAAACATGAAATACTAGGTGATGGTACATGGAACTATGCCTACGCATCCATCAATTAGGTAGTCATCTTACTCATCGCATCACATTTCATTGGTCTTCATCCGTCCAAAACCCATACGCAATTAAAAACAATTTATGACCGTAAAAATAACACAGTAGTTCCAAGCCATCCCAAGACTATTAATTCCCAAAAAAAAAAAAAAAAAAAAAACCCCAAGTGCCCCCCCCAAAAAAAATCAAGTAGAAAAGAAGTCAAGAACCAGTCCTGCAAACACCGAACCGAGCGAGAAACAACCGACGATCTTATCCAGATATCATCCAAGAGATCCATGCGACCGGCGCATGAGATGTAAAGGATTCTGGAACGTCGATTACTTCTGCATCTCAGCCTCACTGGTGGAGTTATGGTTTGCAGCAGACTGTTCAAAGTTCTTCTTGCCTAGTTTGGCGAATAGTGATTGGGGCTTGCCAGCACTGCAGCGGAGGTTATTCATGTTAGCATATCAACCCCACGATGAACCATAGGCAATAAAACCCCCATCACTGAAGGATGAAAGGCAATAAGAGAGTCGACGTACTTCTTGAATCGCTTGCCCTTCAAGTCACTCAATTTCTTGGAGCAGGGGCTCATAATATCATCCGAGGGCGATACATAGCTGGCTTGTTGCCTGGACCGCTTGTTAGTCGACCACGCTATTCCGATGGAAAGGTTCAATTAAATCCAGTGAACTCACTTGTCTCCGCTCTCCAGCTTGCCCTGGAGCACTTGTCTGTGGTATTCCATTGATTCGATCTTGGCGGGGGCAGCCTTGAGCTCGTTGGCCTTCTCGGTGTTGACCAGATGAGTGTTGGTGGAGCGATCAGTGAGAGGATGCGAAGGAGATTCCATTGTGGTTATGTGAAGTAAAGGTGGTTCCCTTTTTTATGTCTGTGGAAACAGATGGAGAGGATGTGTCTTCGTGACTTCTTCTTTTTCTTCTTGCAGTGGGCTTTGAATGGTTTCAGCGAGGGATGAAATTGGAGATTTGCAGGTGGATAAGAAGCGGAAGAAATTGGCTGCAAAAGCAGAAAAAGCCGCGTTGTTGATTGTTGTCATGGCAACCACCCGAATTTTAACTTACATCATCTTCCAACATCTCCTCCTGAACGACCCTTTGAAATTGAAAAGATAGAGCTATGCGTTCATTTCTTCGTTTAGTCATTAGGATCATTAGGTTTGTTCCTCTAATCACACGAGCTTCGTACTTGTTACAGTTCCTCCTCCACTTGAGAAATAAACATACACCCCCTTCTTATCCTATAATACAACCAGATTAATTATCTCCTCCTCTCTTACGGGTGCCCATCATTCCAAGCGACCATTGTCCATGCCGATAAACAATCATACTTCAAGAGGCAAATTCCTCAAAGGAAGAGGGTTTCCATATCTCCTGGACAACCGTCCCACCGGCGACAGGCCAGCTGTTCCGCCAAGGAATGAATGATCACACAAGGATTAAATCATATCACTCCCTCCCGGGTGACGTCAGTGACATGGGTCGGTAAACAATGACGGTCGGAAACGATGCGACTCGGATACACATAGGGTTACGTAGAATGTCATCAATAAGGATAGCCATTGTGGGTACTCGGCGCATGTTCATCCTTCTTGTCGCATACTGCCGTTGTTCGCCAAAATCGGCTCGCTGCTCTCAGGAGAACCTGGCGAATCATAGTCAGATGATCCCCGTGATTCATACGATATCGGGCTGTCGTCACTCTGGCTCTCCTCGTCGGCAGGGTTGAGTACCGGTGGGCTGCTATGCGACCGGAAGTGCGGCGGCGCTAGGTCTGACATGTTGACAGTATCCAGAGAAGGGGCCGGCCTTTTGTCCGCTTCGTCGGGGTCAGACGGGTCAGATGTGGGCGTCGGGGGAGAATAGGCAATGGTCGGACTGAGTGGTTCTTGCGAGTCTTCCGACAGATTCCGCCGATGGCGCCCAGTGGCCCGGTACGACGACGTCGGTCGTGTCGAACTTGGGCTTGCCGAAGGAGAGCCAAAAAATATCGGCGACGACGAGCGCAGGCTATAGGAGCGATTCATCATATTCTGCACACGCGGGATATCAATGTATGTGCCCACCGGGACGCGCGGAAAGAGGACGAGGGCGAAGCAGAAGAGAATCATAATACTCTGTATCACGGACACTCGCTTCTGAAACACCAACTCATCGGCTAGAATCCCAAGCTGGGCACTGATCGAGTGGATCTCTTGATGGTACTGGATACGTTGGTGCTCGAACTCCAGCGCAACGCTCTTCCATACCTGATCATATTGTTCGCGAAACTGCCTCAGCTCGTTCAAAACGGTCACATTCAAGTTCTCCAAGAACGTGGATGTTTTGGCCAGCTGGCGTTTTTCAACCTTGCTAAATGCATCCCGTAGGATCCGAGACTGCTCTTCAATATACAACAGCGATAGAGTCGAGTTGGACTCTAGCATCTGCAGCCTTTTATTGACGGACTTAAAGAAAGACTCTTGGGTGGTAGGGTTCGAGGATGGGGGCTGCGTCCCAGAAGGCCGCACTGATTCCGAGGGTATGCTGGACTCTTCCTTAGGGGAACTGACCGACTTAATCTCGGACTCATGTGCCGCATCATGTCGCACCGTTTCTGTACCTAGTATCGTAGAGGAGGCCGAATCTGGACTCGCACCGGTAGGCCCCGTTACTTTCTGGCCGCCCACCGACCCCTTATCCGAGTGGTCAACCCGAGAGGCAGGTGCTGAAGCTTCTGCACTTGGAGTAGCTTCTTCATTCGCCTTCGGGTGGATCTCAGTCGATTGGTTGACCGCAGCATTCCCGGCTCCAGTTGGTGCGGCACGTATATCGCATGTATCCGCAGGTGGGGAAACACCCTGCTGTAGAAGTCTGACAACCTCCATCCCCTGATGGAAACAGGATCCCTGCGTCTCTACGATAACTGTTGGTTGATTGGTAGATTCATCAAGCACGGCCACAGTAGTTGCAGGCTGCTGCACGACGTCCTCCACGTCAAGCTGGAGAGGGAGGGGACTCGGCTCCAGCGCCTCCGCAGCGGCCTCCTCGTCGCCACGATTAGTCTCACCGTCGTGTTTATATTCTTCCAGCATGGTCGTTCCATGGATTCTGACCAAACTGAGAGGGCAGTAGAATTCATTCCCATAGTGTGTCAGGAACTCAACTTTTACATATCGAGCCCAAATGAGCGGGTTTTCAACCGCAAAAGCTTGGATCTCGCGGGTATTCCGCGCTTCGTAGACACCCAACTCCCTCCATTGGTCAGTCTTGGCCGGATACCGATCAGCGACGCTCACACGGAAGGTATGAAAGATAGAACTGAAGAACTCGTAGTTGGCAAGAACGACAGTATCAACCAGAATGTCGTCGCACAATTCAAGGATGATGAACTTGTTCTTCGCACGGCATTCATTGAGCATATAACTGTCCTTGTTCTCGACCAGGACAGATGATGACCCTTTACATTCAGGATTCGTCTTGAGCACGGTTGCTGCACAATCAAATGATGCGTAGTTGAACCGTTCTTTGCAAGTCGTGCCAGCGTCCTTCCCACGCGAGGCAGCCTTCCGCAGATCAGCAGGCACAGCGGCCTCCACATCTCCTGCACCGGCTCCAGGCATCCCGGCCGTAGGTATGCTTGACCCCCAAGGTGTAGGCTTCGCCGCGTCGGACGCATCAGCGCCGAAACCACCAAAGTCAAGCTCAATCTCAGCATCCTCTCCCAACGAATCCAGCGCGTTATTGATCCCCGTTGGCCTCCGTCGGTCCTCTTTCCCACCCGTATGTCTGTTTCCGCGGACATTCTCAGCCGACTGGCCCACCTTCGCCAGGTTTTGCTTTTTCCAATCTTCGAACGAGAGGAAGTTTGAATTGTCGAGTGGGGACTCGGTGTCAAGTTCATTGTCAGGTTGTCCTTCAGGGGCAGGAATCGCAGTCTTACTCGGCGCTCCCTCCGAAATGGTTACCGAAACGGTCTGGTCAGGGGATCCGGTCGTGTCCTGGGTGGTCCTGGGACCAGTTCGCTCCCATCGCGACTCGACACAAACGGGCCATTGAATGAACTCCGCTTCCACCTCGCTCCAGTGCCTTGCGAGGCATATCGCTTGCTTATTCTCGGCTGCAGCGCCCGGGATTCCAGGGAGGATCAACGCTGTCGTCAAGGACGTCCATGCCGCTGCTGCCCACGCGGGGACCACCATCACGCACGCTTGTAGTTGGATCGTGGTTTCGATGGTACGACAGGTGAGTCACAGCGTTACTTGGCTATACTGGTGTTGAGTCGCGGATACATTGTCCGAGCGATTTAACGGCTGTGGCGATTTCGTATCGTCAACTAAGCGCAGGAAAGGCAAAAACTCCCGGTTAATCGGAGATCCTTTGTTCGGAACGGGGTGGCAAGAGGACAACTGGCAGTTGCACAAGGGTTGTATAATACCAAGCAGGTTATTCCTGTACAAGCGAAAGGTCAACTACAGCAATACAGAATAAAAATCCTTTCGAGCGAGATGTTGGGAGAAGCAGGAAAACTGACATCTGCGCATGGGCGGTCTGTCTGTAGCGCTCGTGACCGCCTCGCGTCACCGCCGATCGTTAGGGTAATGAAATTAGATGCTGGGGCTACTATACTAGTACCCTAGTAGACACTTAGTCCGAATACAATGGAAACTCCCATTCAATTACGGATCCATACGCTTACGAATACTAAAAACAGACAAGTCCACGAGAATCACTTTTGGGTTTGTATTTCCACCATGATGTAGATAATCGTCCACTTCACACCCATTCCGCTATCCCCAGCTAAACTACAGTACAAAGAATCCAGTCCAGTACATCATCCGCCTGGGTAAGACCGGGAAATGAGCGCAGAAAGATCGACATCCCGTCTCTCGTAGGCTTTCTTTCTCGGATTTGTCGTTGAAGAGCACCCTTTCCCATCATATTGCTTCTGCCTTTGCGCCGCCGTCCTGCCACCATCACATTGAACCATTTTGTTGAGGAATGTAATATTCGAACAGTTTGAAAGTTGATGAAAAAAAAAGAAAAATATCGAAATGAAACAAGCGTAAAGCCTCCCCAAAAACCTTCCGGTTGTCAGTGGATGAGTCACTTTTGCCGCCACCAGTAGTTATATTATACAGTAGTAAAAAAAAAAAAGAAGAAAGAAAAAAGAAACAAAGAACATATTGGGCCGCTTGCATGTCACACACAGAGTGTCTATAAAAGCTTTGAGAAATAAAGTCATGTCGACGCAGGGCCCGGCGCAACATGACGGAGTGGAGAAATGCAAAATCGGTTTCATGAAGAGTTTTGAAAGATAGAGCAAAGAGCAGACAACAAACAAAAAAAGTGAGGTGGTCGGTAGTTTCTTGGTCGTGATGTGATTAGATTATATAGGCCAACACGATGTGAGGACGCGCAGCGCAGACAAAAGCAGTGACATTGTTGACGCTTACAGGTGGAGGTCGTGCCAGCCACCAACGAGGTCAAGGTCTTCATCGATGCTTCCATCATAGCCGCTAGCCGGCTTGGTATACGCAGGCTTGGAAGACTCCACGGCATCGCGACGCCACCCCTTCTCCAGGAATGGGCGACGGCGACGTTCAGGCGAAGCGGGTTCCTTCTTGGCCCAGGATCCATAGTCGAACCCTGACGAGCCCAGACCCCAGTCTTTCCGCCAGGCCATATTGTTCAGGAACTTCTTCTGTTTGAATGGCACATCTGCCGGCTTGTAATTCCGCCTGCGGTCACCCAAAGCGGCCCATTTGTCCAGGTTCGACTTCTTCGATGAATTCTGCGGTGAAGTCGGTGCTGACTTAGATGTGGTGTTCTCGTCGTGGACTGGCTGCACAGGAATGGCACGGGCCTCGGCGGCGGGAACTGCCTCGTCCTGTAACTGAATATTGAGCATTGATGTAGTCACATCTTGAAGAACGGTTGAAGGGCCAACGAGTTCGGGAGTACTACTGTCATGGCTCCAGCTACGTGAGTTCTGCTCGCGTCGTTGCTGCAACGCAGTCTCCTCACTTTCCAGCTCTTCATCCTCATCCCACAAGTCACTCCAGCTCTTGGAGATTTGTTCTTCCTTCTTCTTGCCAAATACCATGGAAAGAGAAGGCAGCGGCTTAGGTGGTTGACTGGGCAAAGAGCCTGTGATGGGGACAGGGTCGGAAAGGGGCGGGTAGCGGGGCTCAATCTTTGTGAACGCTGTCGAGCGATATGAGTCACCCAGAGCAGACTCCATCACAGAAGCCATGGACGGAGTACCCTGGTGAACGGAAAACCAGGAAGTACCAGCTGTCTCCGACGATGGGAAGAGATCCTCATCGTAGGTGTCGTCGGGAATCGCAGACAACTTCCGGATATCCTGGGGCGGACTGCACTGTAGAGCTTTGGCCCAAGGGAACGAGTCGCCTTGGTTGACGAAGGGGCTCTGGATCGAAGGAGTGCGGAGAGGCTCGCGATTGGCGCTGGCAGGCACCATTTCACGGTCATCCGTGCAGAAGTCATCCAGACCCTCGTCATCAATGGTGAAGGTGACAGTCCGGAGGATCGCATCCCGGATGCCGGAGAGCGTGCGCTTGTCAGGGTCGATGGCCAGGGCGATTCGCAGGATCTCGAACGTATCCTGAGACATGTTCGGGAAGATATCGAACAAAGATTGGCGATCCCGAACATAATCGGCGAACAAGATATCGGACTCGGTTGGCGTTGCGAAGGGGTTTCGAGCGAAGAGGACATTGAGCAAGCAGATTCCAACGGCCCAGATATCAGCCTTGGCAGGAGAGTAACCTGTTGTAGCCGGGTCGTATTGCTCAGGTGCCATGTAACGATCGCTTCCAACGCAAGCCTCATAGCACCAGGCCTCGCCCGTTGCCAAACCTAAATCGCCCAGTTTCATGCAACCATCCTGCATCAAGAAGATATTCTCAGGTTTGATATCACGATGATACAAGCCTTTGGCATGCATGAACTCGACAGCGCTCACTAATTGCAGCATGAAATCCCGTACATGCTCGGTTTCCAAGGGACCACGGTTGAGTCTGATTGCCTCGTAGAGATCGCCGTTCGCACAGTATTCCAAGACGAGATACATGTGGGTCTCCGTCTCAAACGAGTGAATGAGGTTGACAATGTTCGGATGAAATCCGAGACGACGATGGCAAAAGAGCTCATCGAAACGATCATCAGGCATCGCCCCTTTCACCATGCATTTGATAGCAACATCCTGGCCGGTCTTCATATCATATGCGAGGAAGACCATGCCAAAGGAGCCATGGTTCAAGGGAGCAACGGTACGGAAGCGCCCATCCAGGAGCTGCCCCTCAACGAAGCTGTTAGGGAGGTACGACATGTCGAGTGATGATCGAAACTGTGAAAAAAACGGTGGTGGTCCAAAAGGAAACTCAATTGCAGGTCTGTCGACGGAAAAGACCTGCGGCAACGGGATTTCAATCGAGCGGGTAGGCAACGAAAATGAGATAGTACAATGCGAACCAAATGTCAAGAATTGCAATGCCGGTCCAACGAATCGTAACCGAGAAAACCCAAGAGAAGAGATCAAAAGAGGAAAAGAGAAGTTGAGTATAAGATAATCAAACAATGGAGTGTCGGTTTAGAAGATCATATAAATATGGGAGGATGAGACAAAAGGAAATAGACGACGAGTCAGCGCAGAGCGCAAGTCAAAGAAACCCAAAGGAAATTGACAACGCTAGGAAATTTGTAGAGACCGTTATGGGTTCATCTGTATATCGTTTCAGTAAGGTGGGCGAAAGCCGAGAGTCAAGTAAGTATGGCGATAAAGAGAGAGTGTTGAAGAGAAAGACGACGTCCGGCGGGTGGACGAGGAAAACGAATCAAATAAGACGGAAGATGGGAGCAAAGAAGAGCAAGAGCAAATCAAAACGCTGCGTGATATCGTAAATGCCAGATGTATAAACAATTGTCGTTATTAAAGACCTTCGAACACCAGGCTGAAGGACAAGGGTGGTCGTGACTCAGGGGAGGGAGGGGTCGAAGTGAGGTATGACGCTATAGACTCATAGGTTGACTGAGCGACGAGATAGTCCTGGATTGGCAGGAGATTGATATATAGAGGCGCTGAAGCTCAGGACAACTGGTACCAGGCGTCTTCAGATTTCCCTTGGTTGGGCAAATTGAAGAACCGAATACCAGCAACCGGCTCAGGTTGCGAACGGTGGAGTCTGGGACAACGAAGTCGTCTGGTCTTAGTCTTGCAAGTCGACGTCCTCACACGTAGTCTCAATGTGTGTAAGATGAAACGTAGCAGCACTTCGGTCGGTAGATTGAGAAGAGTCGTGGGTCCGAAGTGACCTTACACGTTGGCTTGAGGATGAGTCACCCGAGGTGTTCGGAAGGGCAGGCACAGGACAGTGGCACTACAATATCCAGTCGGATTGGACTGAGAAGAGTATCTTGGGCAGTATAGATTGGATTAGGAGCTGACGCTGGTGTGGTCTAAGCTTTTGAACCTAATATGCTCTTGCTGCAGCGATGAGGCGAGTAGGGACGTCCGAGGACACTTTGGAGATTGGTGATAACGGGTGGCGACGGAAGCTGTGTTGGGGACGATGGAGAAGGGAGAAGGAGCAATGTGTAGAGGAGAGACGGGCGGAAGCAGAGAGAAGGAGGAGAGGAAAGGCGGGTGATAGGAGAGAGGAAGAGAGAGAGAAGAAGGAAAGAGGAAGATGGCGTTGGGTAGGTATAGGTGGTGGTGAGTCGAGAAGAGCGGATCAAGTTGACAGCAGGAGCGATAGGGATGATGGATAAGGAGGTCCGGATGATAACCAGAGAGAGGGGGGCGAAACAGTCAGTCAAATGGGACTGGGACCGGCAGTCGGAACCTTTTACTCTCAGTAGGAGGGTGGAGGGCAGGCCAATCCACTCCCTGCCAGAAACTGGGCGAACGAGCGAGAACCTGACGGAGCCCTTTTGCTGACTGGGTAGTCGGACTAACACGGTGGAGTCCGATCAGCCAATGGCTACAATTCGTTACCGTACCAATACCTCGTCCGAACGTTCCCCCAAGGGCCCCAACAATAAGGTACGTACTATGCCTGTACTGTAGTACTTGCCAAGTTTTCCCAATGCCGCCCAGCAGTAAGAAAGGCCCTTCAGTACCTCGTGGTAACGATACGTGCGATCTTCGTCGGCCCACCAACCTTCGATGGATGCAGGTTGAGCAGAAGACGCGGCTAGACTGTTTCCGGCGCATAGACTCCACACCCCCCTGAATGAATCATACCTCTCATGGCAGAACGGATATCACTGCATCCCCCCAAATGTCCCATCTTTCTTATCATACTACGGAGGAATCATCATCACTTTCATCGTCATCGAATATCTTCCCTTCTCTTTTTGTTTTGTGTCCCTTCCTCCCCTCCATTGTAAGCGAAACGGGTATGGTATGTATGGCTCAGACACATTTTACATTGGATTACCAATTTTTCAGTTTCATTATTCGATCGCGTCAGAGATGACGAAGAATTCAAACGGAACTGATTATTAGTAATATTCTTAATTCTTGATGATGGAAGAGCCATTCCTGGCTGCCTTTGTTACGAGGCATTCATTCCCGTTTCCATTGTTGTCCGTACAGTCCGCTGTCATGATGGCTGGCATTTAGAAATGGCATTAGATGAAGCTCCTGCCGACATTCCTACGAACTATTCAATTGCCCGAGTGATTGTTCACGAATATGTTATCTAACCCAAAATGAGCCTTGATAACATATCGACCTACAGTCCATGCGACTTTTTATGCGTTAGTCAAAGTTTATGAGTCCTTAATTGAAAATTTTGAGACTTAGCACGGGACATAGCGTGGCATAAGTTCCAGCGTGTCCAAAGTTAATACGACATGTGTGCTATAGCTGCTACCTAATTGCATCAATAAGGCAGATGGGGAGTAATTCGGGAGACAACATTAGTGAGGACTAGTAGTAGTATTATCACAGATTACAGGCTGCCGCCTGGGCATCCAAGCAGCATGGGACGTGGTCCGTCCTGTGCCGACTAAGGTCAAGTTCCTGCAGGTCCAGACCAGGGTCCTCCACCACCACCCGTCTCCATCATTATGCAGTGGTCAGTTCCTGATACCATTCATAGCAGTACTACCCACCGGGACCAGAGACAGAAAAAAATAGAAGTCCTTGGGTAATGAGAAATCCACGATCCTATCGGATTGAGGTTCCTTTCCTCCTCCGTCCTCGGTCGCGAAGGGGATTGGAAATACGTAACAGGAGATGCTCCACATGGTGATGATGAATGATACATCATCATCATTGCTTCCATTTTCGGTTTTGCCTCGCCCCGAAGGCGGAGCAACGGTGGCGGTAACGCTACTCCAATTTCGGACCCTTACACTGCCGCTAAAGCCGATCGGGACCAATGACAAGTGGCCTAGTTGGCACTATTCCCAGGCTGCATGACGCCAACACAATTTGGTGGCCTGGTGGCCAATAATGGCAGCATTCACTCCCTCGACAATTAAAAAAGAAGAAACAAAATCCCGGGGCAGCTTGAGTGATGATCATTGTGGATAGCGTGTATGGGGAAGATGAAATGGTTGCAGATTTATTTATTCATTTATTTTTTTTTGGAGTGGTGGTGCAGATGATGATGAATAATTTGCGCTACGGATGTACCTGTGCTTCCTTTCGAGTTTAATTTGATTGATTGTCTGTTCTTAATTATCTTTTTTATCATTCAATGACTGTAAACTCTGTTTATTCTTTAGGTCTCATTTTTCAGATCACTTCTCAGTCTTGAAGTTTAGAGGGTTTGACATGCTCATGGTTCATCCGATCTTGGGCCCAGGAAAAACCCGATGAATGAACCACACACTTCCTCTGTTTTGCTCGCCGGAAGAGTCGCGACCCAACCGTTGAACTCTCCATTTCTCCATGCGGAATACCTTCTCCAGTTGAGTAGTTAACGAACATGGGCAACTGGCACAGCTCTTGACCCAGTTTTGCGGGGTTTGATTGTGTGTCCTTCACGTTTCAGGATTGAATGTCTATCACGACAGGAGGCGGGGAAGGGGAGATGAACGTATGATGTAGTACAGCTGGAATGACACGAA